>NC_133617.1:407468252-407768252 GCF_048593235.1 Sminthopsis crassicaudata
AATTGAATGATGGAGTATCCACCTCCAAAAGATTTCACGTCCACTGAAGTCTTGAAATATTTAATGGACAAGCTTTCTGCTTTGTTTTTGTTTTTCCCTTGCAGATCATACTGAGGTCTAGCACAGTGGATAGCGCATCAGTCCTGAACTACCTGAGTTCAAATCTAACCTCAGACACTTAATACATCCTAGCTGTGTGACCCAGGGCAAGTCACTTAACCCCAATTGTCTCAGGGAGGAAAATAATATATTGAGGGCAGTCTAGACTTTTCTTGATGATTCATGTTCTTCAGCAAGAACATTAATCATTGTGTTGTGCTAAATCTGGCTCCTTGTCCCCTTATTCATGGCTTAGAGGTTTAGAGTAATTTGAGCACATTATCATTTTATTTGCTATTTTGGCATATGATCTATAGAAGAAATAAGTAAAACTCAACTTTTTAGTTACCAACAGGAATGCCCCCTACAATTAAGCACTTCCCACAAACATATGTAGGTTTCTCCCTCACCCAGTTCTCCATGCATGATTTCTTTTCTATTCCCTGCCCTCTCTATCCCCCAAGTTGACATAAGGATTTTCTCTTCTATGTATGTATGTATAATTGATTGTTAGCTTATGAACTATATTTGGCTATAAAAAAAAATTCACTTTGTCCTAAAACTTCTTCCCCTCTTACTGTACTCAACTATTGCAGAAGGAAAACTAGATTTGGAGTTGGAGGAACTAGGTTCAAATTCTAGTTCAGCTATTTGCTTGCTTGACTAAATCACTTCTCTGATCTCAGTATTCTCATTTGTAAAGCGAGAGTTGTGCTAAATGATCTGTGATGTTCCTTTTTAGATAAATATACAAACTGACTACAAATGGATGGATGAAGGGAAGGAGGAAGAGAAGAGAGAAAGAGATAGAGACAAAGTCAGAGACAGAGACAAAGAGAGAGAGATTCAGAGAGAGAAGGAAAAAGAGAAAGAGAGAGAGTGTGTGTGTCAACTTTATTAATTGCTTATACCAGATACTGTACTAAGTGCTGGGAATAGAAATCCAAGAATACAAGATGGTCCCTACTTTCACGGGGCTTAAATTCTAATAGGAAAAGACAAAACATAAAGGGAGCTGGGAAAAGGGGGTGCAAAGTGATTTAGGAGAGTGAGTTTAGAGGGGAGTGAAATGTACAGCATGGATGGGGTTACTACAGAAATAGGTATGCCAGGGAGGGACTCACCATTCAGGAAGTTGGCCTCAGGGCAGTTATACAGAAAAGGGTCGGGCATCTTCCATCTCCAAAGCTTACAATCCCTCTCTTTTATCTCTCCTGTTCTCTTTGTATTTCTCTGAAAAATTCAACTCTTCCACAAAAATTGAGTTTCCATCCTATCAGTGATCATTACCTGTCTAGAAAATCTTTAAGATCAAATTTCTGAAAACAGGACATTCTCTGGCAATTAGCAGTTTGCTTATCTTTTGTACTGAATATTGGTTCCCTTTGAAGCTTTCCTTCTCCCTTGCATTCCTAACTTAGCTCCTCAGCAGTGCTCAAAATAATATTATCCCATTATATAAAATCTTTAGCATGTTCAGTCTCCAACCTAATCTTCATAAAATACTGTGATCCATTAACTTCTACTTTTTGAATTCTTATGGTTCTTTTTGTTGAGGTTGGGAAGGGAGACCCTAAAACCATTGCTATATTACCCTAGAAGCTATACCATATCATTTCCACAAAATTTTACTATTACACTGTCACCTGTGACTTTTTGCTTTTGCCAGTGTGTCTGCTGTTAGTAGCTCTTTTTCTTTCTTCATCAACAGCTTCTGCTTCTAAGGGTGAAGCACATATGTGAAATTGTTAGAACTGTATAAAGTAAATTCCCCCTGAGTAAGAGTCTGAAGGGCTTTCCTATTAGTAAAGTACATGAGTTTTAGTCCATGGATTTTACTGAATCTATTTTGAATGCAAAGATATTGTTATTTTTTTCTTACAAATAGTTAAGATTGCCAGATAAGTGGTATCAAGAAAGTGAGGTGTTAAGGATTATAAACTTCTAAACAAAATAGTCGCCTAAGATCCTGTCTCTTTCTTTTAATGTTGAGTTCTTCTCTCTTGATTTTCTCTCATTTATACATCTTATTTGTACATAGTTGTTTGTATGTTGACATTAGCCTGTGAGCTCTTCACAGACAAGGAACCAAGGAAGACAACCTTTTGCCATTATTTGTATATCTAGTGCTGAGCAGTGCCTCACAGAGTAAATACTTCATAATTACTTTTTAACTGACTGACTTCCTCTCTAGGATTTGCATTTCATTTGATTTAAAGTGACCATTTTTGCAATAAGTTTTCACTTAATATGATTTTCAGTTTTTCTTTTCTCTTATAATAAAAATTTGCTTCTCCCAACACCACTAAGGTAGATGACCACTGATTGAGTAATGGCCAAACAAATATTATTACAGAGTGTTCTAGTTATTTGTCTTTCATTTTTAAAGAAGACCAATGATCTCCTGATGTTGAAATACAACACAAGTTTGGAAGACTCTACTACAGGTTACACTACTGTCTATTAGAACATTTGGGATGGAGATGTCGCTAATGAACATTTTATTTTTTTGCGGAGGCAATTGAGGTTAAGTGACTTGCCCAGGGTCACCCAGCTAAGAAGTGTTAGGTGTCTGAGGTCAGATTTGAACTCAGGTCTTCCTGACTTCAGGGCTGGTGCTCTATCCGCTGCCCTAGCTGCTCTAGAGATGTCTCTGGATCTATGTAGCTTGCTTTTCCTTTGTGCTTCTGTGATTGCTTTGTTCATGGAGTACAATGCCTTCTTTGATGAAAGCTGGCCATCCTAGGCAATCCTGTGCCATTGTCTCTCGTGTCTCATAATGAATTTTTAAGTTCTTCAGGAGACTTTGAGAATGTCCTTGCACATTTTCTTCCAGTCTCCATGTGAGTGCTTGCTTAGTGTGTGAGTTCTCCATAAAATGGTCTTTTAGGTAAAAATACGTTTGATATTTGGTCTTGGGCAGCCATGGGAGTGTTGCTCTCAGCAGTAGAATTTAAATGTCTGGCAGTTCAGCTTGAGAAAAGACTTAGTGTCTTATACCTTGCCAAGTGATTGCCAGAATCCTAAGAATTCACATGGAAACGGTTCAGTTTTCTGGCATGGCACTGATAGATCGTCCAGGTTTCATGGGCATATAACAGTGAAGTCAGGGCAACAGATCTCTAGATTTTCAATTTGGTGGGCAGCCTAATATCTCTTCTCTCCCACATTTTCTTTAGGAGCACCCAAATGCTGAGACCTTATCTGTGAAATGAGGGAGTTGAACTAGGTGACCTGGCAGATCTTTACCAGTTCTAAATCTATGATTATCCTATAATTATTTGAATAAATTGGAATTATTTTCCTTCTGATACAACTCTTCTACTGCTCAAAGTGAAGCTCAAACTAGAGAGGAATCCTTCCAAAATCTCCAGTTTCAGCAGATTGAGGTCTGGACAGAGAGTGAGAGGAAAGAAGGATGAGGCAGGCAAGGAATTAGGAATGGTGATTCCTTGAAACTTGGGAAAGAAGTAACTGAGGATGTAAACGGCTGGAATTTTTCAAAAAGTGAAGGGAAAGAGGGCTCTACTTAAATATGGAAGCAGCTTTGTGGTGCAGTAAGTAGAGTGCTGGATGCTGGGTTCAACACTTTAAGCACTATTTAATTGTACCCAAACCCTAAAGTACAATATAAATGTCAACTATTGTTATCAAACGAAATTTCAAGGAGTCAGCCCTACAGCTCCTGGAGACACAGGGAAAAGATCAAAAATAGCCCAAGGGCTATGTCTCTTTTTTGCCCCAATAGTAACCAAATCCCAGGACTACCCCAAGCTAAACAGAGGGAAAAATACATACTATAAGGAAATTGTGGGGAGAACTGTAAGACAAAAAAGAGGGAAATTGAACCCTGAAATTTCTGTCCTGAACCTCCACTCAGTTTTTATTTTCTGACACTCCTTCGGATGTGAAATTTCTTGAGCTTCTTTCTCAAAATTCAGAGAAAAGATTTGGTACAGGAAAAATTTGAAACTCTTGGTTTTCTAATATAAAGCTTTCAGTTTCTTTGTTGCCTCAATAATTCATGTTCTCTCTAATCAAGAGTTCACTCTATAAAACTGTGGCTCAAAAGCAAAGCTACAGAAAACTAGAGACAAAAACACTTTTTTTTCCCCAAAAAGATCACATTTCAATAACTTAGTTCTAAGGGTGTTATTTGAATGATTTGGTCCCAGTAATGACACTGAACTGTAATAGCTGAACAATTAACAGGAAGTCAATGGAATTACAAAGAAATAATTTCTCATCAGATTTAGCTTCATGCTGTTCATGAGTGAACACATCATCATAAAACATGATATAGGATTGACTTCAAAAAGATCAGACCTATTAAGTCAGTTGTGGAGTCTGCTGAAAGAAATAACTTGAAGTACATTAAACACTCTTAAACATATGACCCTTCCCCCAACCCTGCACAACACACACACACACACACACACACACACACACAAACCCCACTCTAGAAAAGCATAATTAAAATGTAGACTATTAGGTGGTGTTACAAGAATTTTTAAAACTCATCAGCCCTTCAGCTACATTAGAATATTGCATATCACAAGTGTTTGACTTTATTCCACAGTAAGTACAAAACACTTATCTCTGCTTATAATGGCAAATCTGATATGATGAAGGCATGCTTCAAATGATGAAGAAAATGTAAATGCTTGTAGTTTATGGGGAAATGGACTCTCTATTAATTGCTTCAAGAATTGAGTGATTTGGTAGACCTCAGGAGAGGCTTCCTCTTCTTAATTTGCATACACTTGGCTCCTGCTACCTGGCTTACTATAAATTCCTTGATGATGCTCTGTGTGTGTGTGATGCATTCTGCATCAACCCCAGAAATTGGGAAGGAAGCAATGACTCTGGGGACCAGAAAGCTTCTCCTCTCTATAGAACCTGCCCGCTCTGATACATAGCCCTTAGCAAAGCAGGCTTCAAGTTTGATAAATGACCTGCATTTCAAACTGTCCATTGTTATTTTTCCCTTCAAAAAAATTGTAATTGGATTAATTTTCATGGTGACTCAGGTGAGGCTAGTTAGTTAATACTGCATCTCTATGTTCTACTGCATAGGTCCTGTATTACACAAACTGACTAAGGGAGATGGGGAAAGTATATATTTTAGCCTTCCTGCTTTTTTTCAAATGGCCATCGCCTGACAAGCTAAAAAAATCTGAAGGAATTTTTGGCCACCAATAAACAAATGAACAAATAAAAACAAACAAAAATATTTGTTTGGGTTGGATATGGTGTGAACCAAATCCAACTGAATCCAATATAAGGTCTTTTTAAGGGTGTTATGAGGGGTCAGCAGTAAGGAAGAGAAAAAGAAATAGAACAAAGAGAATGAGAAAACAAAAAGAAAGATGAGTGAAATGTGGGATTGGGTTAGAGGACAAGCAGAAAAGAGAGTAGGAAGAAGAGGGGAGAAAGAGATGGAGAAAGCAGTGCATAGAAGAACATAAGAAAGAAGGAATCATAGTAAAGGAAAAATATTAGAAATTATAAAAATGGAAAGGAAAGAGGGAGAAAAAAAATTTTTAAAGGCAGAAAAAAGAAAGTGGCACAAGAAGAATGGCATGGAATCAAGAGAAAGGTTACATTTGCAGCACTTGTTACCAGGAAGGAGGTTTAAACTTTCCAGATCTATCTGCATTTTCCATGTTCAGACTCTTAACCAAGCCTGAAGTAAAAGAGTCTTTCAGGAGCATAATTAGACTCTGAAATAATGCCTCAAAGTAGCAGCTCTTAGACATGCATAGGAATAATCATAATGTTAGGATTTTTCATTTATCTAGAATACACAACCATGATTTGGTGCAGGACAAAGGGTGGAGCAGTATGTCTGAGAGAAAATTCATTTCAGAAATTAAAATTAGAGGGACAAGGTTGATTTTTGTTCCAGAGGATTAAAAAAAAAACCTGTTAAATATGAATGTGAAGATGAATAAAATATAAGGTCATAAGCAAATCATCCTGTTTTCTTGAACCTTGATCACATAATGCAAGTTACATTTGTTACAGAAATGTGAATGGAGATGGAATTCAAGATAAGATATTAATCATAATTAGAATGACGGTGACAGGTCTGCAGTGACAAATTCTTAACAAGTAGTAAGAGTGCTTATTCATAATGAACCTCTTAATTCAGTCAATTCCTCATTAGAAGGACTCCCTTCTAATAAGTTCAATATAAAGTTGGTATAAGATGGTATTTGTATTCTCTCTCTTTTTATTTCCATTTCAGAGGCATATTATAGGCTAAATGAGATAAATCATTTAAAACATATAATTACTTGGATAGATTCACATAGTAATTCCCTAAGCAATTGTTTTGTTATAAGTTGTCAGTGTGCATATTAATTTATCATACCCGCTAACCTCTTGTTCATTGATTTGCTACTAGCCATTGGAAAACCCTGTTAAGTAGCACATGCTGCCCTTCTCTGAAAGTTTGATTGTAGCTCAAATAGGGCAAATAGTGCTTTCCAATTAGAATCCTGCTGTTTGTCAGGATTTGACAATGACTAATTACAATCCTAAATGACTTAATATGTTTGAATGCATGATTATTTATAAATATATTTCAGCAGCTGCATAAAATTATTGTTCTGTAGTTTAAACAGAAAAGATAATAGCCCATGCAAAAGATAAAAAAAGAAAAATGAAAACCTGTTGATACCTTATATTTTTTTGAGAGAAAAAGTATAGCTACTAGTCTTCATTTAGGCTAAATGAGAAAAACAAAGATTGTCTTTAAAAGAAACTGAAAATGAATTTTAAGATACCAAAATTGCAAGACAATAAATGTTTAGACTTAAATTATTAGCATCCTCAGCCATTTGAAAGAACCAGACTTTCACTATTTCAAAATTCTCCAGTCCAGGAGTTTTAGAGAGATCTGCTACCGATGTATAAGTTGGATGTTGTATTTTGTCAAATGCCTTTTCTGCATCTAGTGATAAAATCATATAATTTCTGTTAGTTTGGTTATTGCTATAGTCAATTATACTAATAGTTTTCCTGATGTTACAGAGTGAATCAATTATCCTTCTGGTTCCCAGATCTCCAGAAATTCAACAATAGTATATTGGCATATATTGATTTCACAAAGGTATCATGGAAATATTACTTTGAATAAGCCTAAAAAATAAAATGAGTATATGCTCTCTATTTTGTTACATAGCATGTAGAATCAATAGAATAAAAATAGAATCACTAGAGTAGAAAAACAGGAATCTTGGCTGAATATCATCATATCCTCAAGTAATGGAGACATGAGTTTCTTCTCTTTTATCTGATGATGTAACATACAATTTAATCATACAGAGGCAGTACATTTTTCTGAATTGCTATAGTCATTAAAAATATGAAGTTGGAAAAGATTTTGGTATATAGACTATATTTAGAAAAGGCAATACCTGAGTCATTCCGGGCAAATAATTATATATCATTTTTGGACTCAATGACTAGGAAATTTTGCATAAGATTTTGGCTTTAGAACTAGATTGGACCTTAGAGGTTTAATCAACTCATATTATAATGAAGTCTAGGGAAAGCTCTTATGTGGTAAAGTCAGGATTTGAACCCAACTCTTTGACCTCCAAATCTAGCACCCTTTCATATACCACACAAAACAATTTAAATGTTTTCTAATTCTCACTATCGAATGATCCTTTATTATATCTTGTTTAAATCTTTCATTTAGAGCTTAATCCCCATTAATTTTTTTGCTATTTAGAGAAAACAGAGAGGTGGCTAGCTCTCTTTGAATTATAACTTATATAAACTTAAAACACTATTAATTATCTTTATCCCAAACTAAGAATCCTGTCTTTAATTGTTGATCCTATATTGAAATTCCTTTATCATCTCTCTGGCCTTATTTTAGTTTTGACTTAAATAGAAAACAAGTCTCACCTGTCCAATTAACAATGGTAATGTAAATAATAACAATAGTACATATCTAACACCTTAAGGTTTCCAAATTGCTTTCCTTAAAACTGCAATGTAAACACATATATTGTATCTAGGTTATATTGTAATACATGTAAAATATATGGGATTGCCTGTCATCAAGGGAGGGAGTAGAGGGAGGGAGGGGATAATCTGGAAAAATGAATATAAGGGATAATGTTATAAAAAAAATTACTCATGCATATATATTGTCAAAAAAAATTATAAAATTTAAAAAAAAAACCTGTAATGTAAAGTAAGCAATATCAGTATTGCTATTACCATGTTATAGATAAGAAAACATACAGAGAAAATTAAATAACTTCCTAGAGCCACATAATTTATAGATATCAGAACTAGAATTCAGATTCAGGTCTTCTGATTGCAAAACAAAAATAAGATGAAACTTTTTGTGAATTTTTTAATTATTTCCATTGTTTTTGCTATTTTCTTTAGCAGGAAAATTAGTACCATATAAAGTATCTAACATTTATAACAACTCTTCAGGTAGGTTATACAAATAGTATACCCAATTTTCATAAGAATAAAATTAATTGGGGCAGCTAGGTGGCAGAGTGGATAGATCACTATCCTTGAAATCAAGAGGACCTGAGTTCAGATTTGAACTCTGACTTCAGATAAGTAACACTTCCTAGCTATGTGACCCTGGGCAAGTCACTTAATCCCAATTGCCTCAGGAAAAAAATTAATTGACATCCACAATCATGTAATTGTACTCAATAAACATTTATTAAGCTCATATTATATGCATGACACTGAATTAGATCATGGGAATGCAAATTTTACCATAGGGGCTGGTTATTTTAGGCTTATGTCTGACAGAGGTAGAATTTAAAAGCTAACAACTCTGATCTTGGAAGTGTATTCATAAGCATATTAATAGCTTATAATTATGATCCCAGCTTAAGAGTGAAAACTCTTTAAAATGGACTGGGGGATGGGTGGAATGATACCCCAGCTCTTCACAAAAAAAGTTCATTCTCTCTTTCCCATGTGAATCCCAGAACTAGGAGATCAATTGTCGATATCTATGAGAAAAAAAAAATTAAATCAATCAGGTGAAGCCTTTAATAGAATAAAATAGGAACACATTCTAGTCCTAATCAATGTAACTAACATGTTGGGAAGGGGAACCATCAATTTTTCTTGCCTGTTTTCTCTTAGCTCTAGCCACCTGAGTGAGAACCCATGACTAAATCAAGAGCAAAAACACAAAAACTGAAACAAAACAAAATAAAAAATCACGATCAATTATTTCCCATTTATCCCTTTAGTTTTACCTTTAATGCCTTCCCTTATTTACTTAGTTCAAGGAAAGAAAATGCAATTATCTACTGACACCAGATAGCACAGACACCCTACTGTTCCATGTATCCTTATCATTTCTCTCATCTCTGCTCCTCATATCTTCTCTATTCTCCTACTATCTTTTCTCTTTTGCTCCTCTCTCCTTTTTTTCAAAAGCTTCTCTAAACTCTGCTATTGTAGGGGAATAACCTCATCCACTAGTCCTGATCCTGAATTAGCTCCATTTTTTCCCTTAATAAATAGAAATACAACTGGAAGAGCACAACCCAAACCTTATCACAGGGCTAAGACACAAACAAAAGGATAATTTCTGTCTTCAAAGAATTTGTAATTTCATTGAGGAGGGGAGAAGGAAAAAAGGAAGCAAAGGGATATGACATGTGCAAAGCTAAATATATTTCAAGAGATCCAAAGAACTGGAAGAAAAAACAATTTGATTAGGATGAGATCATTTTCATTTGGGGAAATCAAAGAACACTTCATGGAGGAGGAAGAACTTGGACCAGGTCTTGAAAGAAAAGAATTTCAGTAAGTGGAGTTGCTGTTTGTTCTTCGTTTTCAAAGAGGACCACTATAGGGTAATTTAAGTGAAGTAGAATTGCTTAAGTCATCATCCTCTTTCCTTCTTCCAGAGTCATTGAAGTCCAGCTGCAAGACCGAAGTCAGGATGCTTGGGATGCAGTAAAGTGGAATAACAGATGGTGCAAGTCCCAGGCATGGGCAAGGGCTCATGGGAATGCACAGAGGGGAGAAAGGATGATACTAAGAACCAGATGATAGTCTAGTTTGATTATGATATCAAGTCCTTAAAATAAAGAAATGTGAAAGAAGGCAGATAGGTTCAATTTCAGAAAAACTATTAGCATAATTGACTATATCAATAACCAAACAGAAATCATATGATTTTATCAATAGATTGCTGAAAAGGCATTTGACAAAATACAGCACCCATTCTTAAACTAGAGACACTGGAGAGCATTGGAATAAATGGAGTTATCCTTAAATGATAAGTAGCATCTATCTAAACCCTTCAGCAAGCATGGGGATAAACTAGAAGCATTTCCAATAAGATCAGGGGTGAAACAAGTTGCCCACCATCATCATTACTATTCAATATTGCATTAGAACTGTTAGCTTAATAAGAAGAAAAGAAAAAGAAATAAGACAAATTTGGAGCTAGGTTATGGAAAACCTTAAATGCCAAAATAAGGAATTTGTATTTTATCTTGCAGGCAACTGGATGTCCCTGAATATTTTAGAGCAGGTTTGGATGTCTTCACAAAGCTGCTATTGGACCCAAACCCAGGTCTTCAGATTCTAAGCCTATGTCCATTTTACTATAATATAATGCTTCACAAAGTTCTGGTATGTGTACGTACTCATATCTAGATTTACTACATACACACATTTATACTTAAGAGCATACACATGTGCTATGGACTTTGATTCAGGAAGAAGCCCCACCAGCTATTATCAGACATAACTAAATCCCAGACTATCCTGTTTGTATAGAGTGATTTATAAGATTGGGCCTCTATACCAATCTCTCTATCCCTCAAATCTCTGGGTATCTTCAAAAAATCTTTGAAATATTGATTAATATATATAAAACCTGTGTAAAGATACAGGTATAGGACCTAATCTGCCAGGTATTCTATCTGGCTACCTCTTGATCTCTGAGTTCCCCTGCCACTTCCCCTTCTCCTATGGGAAACCCCCAAGGTTATATTTCCCTTATAAAAGATCTGCCCACAAAAGCACTTTGCTACATCCTTTCAAGGACTTAGCCCACTATGAAGTTCTTTCTCCTCTCTCTGTTACTCTGTCTCTTTGTCTCTGTCTCTCTCTGTCTCTCTTTCTCTCTCTCTCTTTCCCTCTTGCTTTTTCTCTCTGTTTCTCTTTATCTTTGTATCTCTGTCTCTCTCCTCTCTCTGTTTCTCCCTCTTGCTTTCTCTCTTTGTCCCTTTCTCTGTCTCTCTGTCTCTCTGTCTCTCTGTTTCTCTCTGTCTCTCTGTCTCTGTCTTTGTCTGTCTCTCTCTATCTCTTAGTGTCTTCTCTTAAATGATGAATTTCTCCTTACTGTATCTGACTCTGATTAAGTTGCTAAACTCCTCTATGGATTTAGGCTGTCAGTCAATGACATATCCAAGCCTCATGGCATATTCCTTCAATGGATTCTGCTCCTTTCCTCAGTAACCTTATTGCTCTCCCAAATCTATTTCATATTTGCCATTCTTGGTGTCTATTTTACCTCTACATTTTGTCTGTAATACCTCTTCTTAAACAAACCTACCTTTTGGCAAAAAGAATGGCCATTCTGAATCTGTCACATATTTATTTCAAACTAGGAACTGCTGCCCTAACCTCATCACATGTACACTTCCACATAAATGTATATACATGCCCATAATTATGCTATATTGCAAACTATATTATGTTATACTTATCTAATTAATATAATTATATTATTGTAAAGATATGCATGTTTTATAGAATTATAAATGAGTATACTTATACAATATGTATGATAAACACATAGATATATTTTACATGTTCTTCTATTTATTCATGTCATTGCAGTCTCTAAAGCCAGAGTGATATGGAGAGGAAATTTTAGTATTCAGAGATTAAGTATAAAGTTCTTCATTGCACTGATAAATATAAGGTGCAATATATCTTTAATATGCTCCAGATTAGTCAGAAGATGATCCACAGGTTGACATTTTATTCATCATTATAGAAATCAGAAACAATGTATTCTTCATGTATACTGGCCTTATTTTAAGTTAGATCCTTGGAACATATCAGTTCATTCCATTTGGGTGGTATGCAATGCATTTAACTGTCCTCCTAAAGCCCTAGTCTTCTCCCAGTTCCCCTAAAGTTCATTCATCTAGTGGCTACAGAGATATGTTTCTTCTGTGTGGACTTTCTCCCAACAAGTCACTGTTTCTCCCTTCTTTTTACATGTAATTCTTGAAAAAAAAAGAAAAAACTCTCAATATTAAAAGTGAATATTCAATATTTATACATATCAGTCCTTCCATTTTTGTGTGAAAATTTTTATTTATTTGCATATTTTAATCTAACAATAATAAATAACTACTTATGTGATTTTACTAAAAAGAAAATAAAAATGTTTCTTTATTTTTGATAATATTAATGGTGAAAAGATACTTTCAAAGTAGCAAAATCCATTGGAATATTATTAATCAAGGATAAATTAGTAATTTTATTAATATAGGATTATTAAATCTATTTATCTGCTTATTTATTTTTGTTTCACTGATTTAATTCTGGCTTAGAGAGATACAGAGAAACTAGAGCTCAAAATAAGATAACTTACTTTGTCATAATAAATTGAGCTCAAAGGATTATAGATTTAATCCTATAAGGAACCTAAGAGGCCATTGAGTCCAACCCAGTCATTTGAGAGATGAAGAAACTGAGAAGTTATGAGTTGCTCAAGGTCACTCAACTAGGCCACAATTTTAATCTGGGTCTTCCTGACTCTTAAGTCATATATTTATTATGCTATATCGCTTCAGTACAGGACAGCAAAATGAAAAATTGAGCAGATAGCTAATAAATTCATGTAAATCACTAACTGGGATAAGCCAAAGCTTTCTAGAATATCTTTTTCATAATTAGTCATGAGATTTTGCTCCAAATATTTGTGAAGGAGTTTCTTCTACCCCAAGGAGGAATAGTCTTTGCATTGGAAAATATGTTATAATATATTAAATCTACTAAGCATGGGAACAAGCAAAAGAAGAAAGATTAGGAAAAATGCTACACATAAGGTAAAGAGTAGATAAATCCTACTATGAATCTATATAGCATAGAGCTGATGTTCCAAATTGTCAAGCACATGGTTTTAAATTTTGTTGAAGTTTATGATGAAAAAAAAACTGAATAAGAAAAGAGATATATAATATACATATATACACATATGTATCATATGTGTATATGTAGATTATATACATATGTACAATATATTTACTATTATATATGTATATAGCATCCATACATATACACATACATATATTAAAAAGTCATAGTGCAAAGAATACTGGACAGAGTCTAGCTATCTGCCACTTGCCAGATATGAGGTCTGCTTAATTAACCTTTCTTAGCCTCATTTTCCCTATATATAAAGGAGAGATCATTGCTGATAATAAGTAATAGTGCTTCCTAGACATCATCTTACTTGATTCTCAAAGCAACCCTATGAGGTAGATACTCTATAACCATTTCAGAAATGAAGAAACTGAGAACCAGCTAGGACCATGATCACAAAATAAGTTAACCGAGCAAAGTTTGAAGCCAAGATTTTAAGTATTTTTTCCCAATATACCAACATGTTTGCTATCCAGCTCAGAGGATTTTTGATAATCAAATAAGAAAATGTAAAGTTCTTTACATAGTGCATAAATTTGAGTTGCCATGAGCTATAAAGCACTTTATATAAAATGAGCTATTGTTAATATTAGGGTTTTTTTGTTTGTTTGTTTGTTTTGTTTTGTTTTTTTAACAAAACCCTAGCATCAAAATACTTTTCCTGGTGAAAGGACTAATATTTATATTTGATCTGACATGAATTAAATGAGATTGTTTTACAGGTTCTTTTCTCACAGAAGGTTAATTCTCAGTTTTCCATTTCACAGATGGTAACTCTTTAAGGCTTCCTTAGGAAGCACTCAGATTGAGTCTCCCCAACTTTGATATATAGCTCCCAGAAGCAGAGCTAGAAATGACAAGCAAGTTGAACTGTAGTTTATGAGAAACCCAGAGTTTATAAATGTCTCAGGTATTTCCAATAAATTGGAGGTCACCACAAAAGATGTTAAGATAATAAATCTAGCTTCTAAGTATATTCTCCTTTTACCCAGCGGGGAGCCTCCTGGGATCATTTGTCTCCAGTTCATTATCTTGTCTGCATTATTCAGCAGCTCTGCTCGCACTCAATGGGCTTCGAATGGCTTTTAACAGCTGCAGCAGGCTCCAATTTTTACTTAAGTTCTCTTTCTCTGTGTAATAATAATAGGACAACAACAACAACAAAAAAAATTGTTGGGACTGACTGATGCCTGAGATCTACCCAGGTAATTAAACTCATGTCAAAACTGAGACTTGCTTACTTATCACACATACTATTCTGGGTGCCAAAAAAGCAAAGACTGTATTTGAACAGTAATGGGATGAAGAAAACTATTTAACAAGATCATAAGAAAACAAATTTATATATACATATATATATGGATATAGATGCATATCCATATATATGTATGTATATATAATGTATATATACACATATTTGAACTTATGTGAGCAATTATATTTGTGTTTTTCAAGGATATCAGTACTTAACTGTTTCTTATGTAAGATTTCCTTTTGAAGTAAGATTCCTAATGTAACTAGTAGATCATGGAATCATAGAGTTAGAGCTGAGAGAGTTAAAACTTGGAGTATTACTGCCTTATTTCACAAAAGAGGAAACTAAGGCACAAAAAGGCTAAGTGATATTAAATATCGGAGTGAAGAATTGAACTCGGGTCTTCCTGATCCCTAATTGTAGTATTCTATTTTTACTCTATGTCACCTTTGTCATATGCATGCATCTATGTATGTATGTAACACAATGTATATATAACATATATTGATATAATCTTCTAAATATATAATTATATATGATTTATGAGATGTATATCCATATATATATATGTATTTATATGTACATACATATACATATGTATTTACGTGTATGAATATATGATATATACATGCATTTATATATACACATATGGCTTGCTCAAAAGTGACATAACTAAAAGGCAGCATTCAAACTTGAATCTTCCTGAGTCCAATTTAATATTTACTCAAATCCATATTGCATATTAAAATGAGTTAGAAAACCTTCCAGAGATAAAGAGAATAAAATGTTTTAAAGAACAGATAATTTACCTGTATAATTGAAAGCATCAACATATTAATTCTCTTGTTTCAATTAAGATGCTATCAATGGAGTAATGACTTGCTATACCCTGCAGTGGTTTAGTTTTCCAATATAATGAAGTCATTTCATGGATCAGGCTAAAGGCATTCTATTGGATGAATCTAAATCTAAAGAGCCAAATTACAGAGAACAAACAAACAAATAAGCATGGCATGTTTCTTAGAGAAGATTTTCAATGTAATGATAAAGCAATAAAGCTTTCTTAATAATTTAAAGTAGGTAAACAATCTAAAAGTTTTTTGGGTTTTTTTTGCATGCATGATGACATAGATTGCCAAAACCATATATAAATACTGCTGAGCAAAATTAAACCAATGGGAAGCTAATGGAAGTACTATAGGGGCTTATCAAATGTCAATTATTTAATCTAATCACATGAGATTCAGCTAACAAACAACTGAAAAATTTTCGATCAAGATTATTGAATTCTTTGATAATAAAATTTGAATCAACCTCAGTATCTTAAAGCATAGAATACAAATCAACTGACTTGAGTCGAGTCTTTAAATAAGGTAAAATCTTCAGTAAAATGTTTCTTGATCATCTAATTCTCACACAGGGATTGATTTAGTTGCCCTGCCACAATGTAATTCATGTTTGACTTGATATAAATTGAACAGCAAGATTGTTTCCCAATTAGTAGTTAAATGTGATGTGAATTACCCACTTTTCAGTCCAGGCTCTGCTTAACAATGCTTACATGAACACACATTCAGAAAGGGAGGTCTATAAACCAAATAAAGACGTTCTAAACTGTGACCCAGACTTCCTCTTGTCCTAACGAAGGTATTAGGTAAGCAAAAATAGGCAATATCCCAGAAATGAATATCCTACATTGAGGGAATTGCAATAACAAAGGACTGTAATTTCCAAGCATTACCTCAGCATATTAAAAATCGAGGGAGCTTTTCATCATGGCCATTTGATCAGATTAAGGACTCAGTGTTCTACAAAACAGCTCGTTAGCCAACATAGTCTGAGGCATCTCTAAAGTTTCATAGAAATGCTAAGTAGTCTCAGGATATACAATGCTTAACATCTGGGTGAAAACCAAAAATTCAGTCAGTTATCAGGATCTTTTCTTATAGAAAAAATGTGGATCATTAATTGAATTTGTTGTTTGGACATTTGAAGATAACTGATGGAATCATTAATTTAAAAAAAATTTTGTATCATTTGATTCGAATTTGCTTCTGAAAGTTAGAAGTTGTAGGAAACTTCATGTATAACTTTAAACCTCTTTCATTCTTCCACTCTGTCAAATAGAAAAAAAGGGGATGGAGGATAGGCACAATACAAATGTGAAAACAAGAATTTTTTTCCTAAAATTTTTTTCCAAATGAAAAGAATTTCCAAAATCTAAGACATCATCTCAAATACTTCCTTAAGACATGAATATATTAAAGGCTTGTAGCAATTACAAATTTAAATATAACATTTAAAAATGAGATCAGATTTTCTACTTTCTTTTCATTCAATTTCCTTTCTTTGCATATATTACCAGCAACCTTTTGTTTGATGACTGATTTTCAGTTACTGTCAAAATCTAAGATCAACTTTATCAGCTTTTGGAACAGCAAATCAGCTGTTTTAACCAGTAATATTGTTCTATCCTAGGCTCTTACTAGAAAACTTACAAAATCAAAACTTACTTCAGAAATTACTTAAGATTGTTACTTGACTAATTTGAAAATACTAGTTGCTAACAACAATGGATTATGTGATAATAAGGAAAAGACACAAATGCCTAATTTATAATAAGAAACTCTTAAAATGCTTTACTTGTAAAGAGGCGATTCCAAGAATAAGCTAAAGAATGAAATGTGGTGAACTTTCCAAGTGTGCATAGTCCTCATGGTTTAAAAAATTAGGCTTTTCAGTAATGAACCGAACCAGCTATACCTAGCAAAAGAACTTTGGGAGATGACTATGAACCACTACATAGAATTCCCAATACCTCTAATTTTGTCCGCCTGCATTTTGGATTTCCTTCACAGGCTAATTGTACACTATTTCAAAGTCTGATTCTTTTGTACAGCAAAACAACTATTTGGACATGTATACATATATTGTATTTAATTTATACTTTAACATATGTAACATGTATTGGTCAACCTGCCATCTGGGGGAGGAGGGAAGAAGGGGGAAAATGAGAACAAATATTTTGGCAATTGACAATGTTGTAAAATTACCCATGCATATATATATCTGGTAAATAAAAACTATTAAATAAAAAAATTAGGCTTTTAATTATATTTCCATGAGAAAATAAAAAAATTGCTAAAAAAAAAAAAGGCATAATCAGAGTAGGTTTATTAATTGCATAGAACCATTATTAATAGGTTTTTTTTTTAAGAAAGTAATCTGACTTCTTGTTTAGACAACATTTTGTAGTTCTTCCACTACTTAAAAACGTGAAGATTAAAGAGAACCATTGAATTTTTTTTTTAATGTTCTATGGACTTACTTTTTATATCTAGGGCAATGAATTAGACTTTAGCCCAGGATGTTAAAAAGTTAAGAGGCACTAAAGGAATTTGTAGTCCTTTAGCAGGTAGAAACAATTGAGTTCCCTTCACCTCAGTTATTAAGAATAATTAATTAAAATAAGAAACTTCCATCAGTGATCTATTCTGAAAAACAATTTCAAATTGTGCTAAGAAAGAAACTAAAATGTGCTTACTTTTTGACTCAAAGATCTTACTATCTGGCTTATTCCCCAGAGAGATCAAAAAAAAAGAAAGAAAGTTTCCATTCCATTTGCATCAAAATATTCATACCTTTTTTTATAGTGGCAAAGAACTGGAAACAAAGGCATAGAAGCAGATGTATTGTACAAAAAACTTGGAAAACAATGTATACAATGATTATCATAATATAAATGGTAAGAATAACAGCCAAAAAAAACTACCTCTAAAACTAAATGTTTTGTAATTTTAATAAACAAACTTTCCCTGGTAATAAAAAAAATGAGAAAATACAATTCCTTTTCTTATTTCTTATTATATGGCTATAGAAAACTATGTATTCCATCAGACTTAGGTTATATTTGTTTATTAGTGTAACATGAGTTTGTAGAATACGCAGTTATTCCATCCCGTGTAGGTGTATGACTCAGCCCTTGAATCCTTTGGGAATAATGGACTTTTGACTTTTTTTCAGACATGTAATGGCTCAGAACTGAAAGGATTTATCATTTTGATATTGAGTAGAACACTCTGCATGGTCCTCTAGCCCTCTAAAGTCACCTCCAAGCTCAGATACGTTTATATCAAGAATAATAATGTTCAGTCATCTACAGATGAAAGGAAACACCAAATGGAAAAGGTAGCTTGGGAATCCAGTGCAAGTTCATCTAGTTGAGTTCCCAGCTTTAGTCATCATGTAGACATGGTTACTGGAGTGCCAAAGCAGAGAAGGTCTAGCATTTCCCCACACCGTTCATTGAAAGTCTTACTATTTTTTGGTGTCTCCCAGAGAATCAAAGTGAAAGATAACTGAAAGCTGTCCCTTCTTGTTTAGTCAATGCAATGCCTCCAACTGATAATGAGTTATATCTAAAAAATGAAGGCATCTTTCTCCCATTCTCCTTATTTCTCAGGTGCCATATTACCATGCCTCAGTGAACTTATACCTCTTCTATTCCTTCCCTATTCCTCTCACTTAGTGAAAGGGTTATAATGTCCCTGGATCATTTTTCCACTAGTTCATATGTGCAGAAATCTGTCTCTGAGTTTCTCACTTCCATTTGAATTTATTTTTAAAAGTTGGTTTAGGGTACTTTTATGTTGCTAACTCCCAAGACAAATTTTGGACTGTTCTCCTCCAAACTGCCAGTTACTGCTCTGTATCAATCAATGTGTAGGCAAAACTACTGAGTCCCAAGGTAAACAATATCTTCATTAAAAAAGAGATCTTTCAAAAAAAAAAAGAGCTCTTTCAAGAATAGGGATATGCTGAGAGTGAAGGGCTTCATCAAGAGTGACAAAGAGCTTGAAATGTATCTCTTGTGTTATTAATTCTCTGTCCATTAGACAACAATGTTTGAGGATGTTGGGTACCATTCTCCTCTGTACAAGGTAGAAGATGTACACTAAAGAATATAACCTCAAAAATTTTATTCATCTCTTATGAGAGTATAGTATAACTCCAGAGCTTATATCATTTGCTTAGGCTTGCATTAACATTATAAAACTTTTAAGCCTTATTAATAGAATACCACAAAGAATAACCGTTATCACTTATAACGAAGGGTATTTGCTTACTCCCGGGAGCTCAAATAAAGATTGTTGTTATTATTGTGTTGTTTCAATTGGGTTTAACTCTCTGTGACCCATTTGGAGTTTTCTTGGCAAAGGCAATGGTTTATCTTTTCCTTCTCCAACTCATTTTACGGAACTGGGGCAAACAAGTTGAAATGATTTGTCCATGGTCACACAATTGTGTTTGAAGCCAAGGTCTGGCACTCTCTCTACTGCAGCATCCAGTTTCCCTCAAAGAGAGATAAGAAGCACAACAAATAGTTGTGCTGTATAGCAAAGAACTAGAAACAAAGTAGATGGCCCTTCATTGGAATGGTTAAATTCAGCTCAGGAATATAATGGGATATCATTGCACTATAAGAAATGTTGAATAAAATGAATTCAGGAAACAATGAAAAATTTGTTTGAATTGATGCACAGTGGAAATAAACAGAAATAAAAAAATTATATGCACAATGACTATAGTAATATGAATGAAAAGAGCAAAAAAAAAAAACACTCTAAATAAATTGAATTGTAAAATTATTATGACCATGCTTATCTCTGAAGAACCAACTAATCAATTAACAAGTATTCATTAAGGATTTAGCATATATCCAGCACTGTATTAAGCACTGGGGATACAAAAAAAGACAAGAACAAAAAAGTCTCTGCCCTCAAGAAATCCACATACTTATGGGAAGAAAACATATAAATAAATACAAGATACAGAGTAGAAGGAAGATAAAATCTTAAAAGGTTACAATCTTGAGTGTCCGGAGTGATTAAAAGAGCTAAGTGCAGAAGACAGCATTTGGGATAAGTATCTTTAAAAAAAAAAATCTGGGATTCCATAAGGGAGAAGTGAGAATGGAATATGTTCTAGGCACTGCACAATGCCATTATAAATATGTGGAAAACAGATAGGAAATGCCTCCTGTGAAAAACAGCAAGGAGGCCAGCAATGTTGAACTACAGCATATGTGAAGGAGAGTAAAGTAGAAATATAGGTCTTAAAGGTCAAAGGACTTTGTATTTGGTCCTGGGAGTAATAGAGAATCACTGAAGTTTCCTGAAAATATTGAGCAGGAAGATAATACATTATACACACACACACACACACACACACACACACACACACAAACCCCTCCATTCCTTCTTGACAGATAGAGGAAGGTGAGTGCATTTACTATCAGACCCAATTGACATATTAGCTAATTTTGTTGAACTGTTTTTGCTCTTTTATTTTGTTTATAAGGATGACTCATTGGGTAAACAAAGGGAAAGGATATATTAAGAAATGAGTGAAATAAAGAAATAAAAAATACCAATTGATTTTTTTTTTTTATGGATCAGATCCATAGAAAATGTGAATGATTCAATGATGACTTGAGGAGTAAGCTATTTTGCCAAGAATATGTCATTCTTAAAAAAAAAATAAACAAAATTAGGAATGACATCAGAGTGTACCATCTGAGGCTTGGGACAGCTGCTTTTTCATTTTCAAAATAGTAATTGACTTGTTTGACATTTTAAATAGAGAAGGGAAAGCACTGATAAGCTTTCATTTTAGGAAAGATTCCATAATTGTGAATTTTTTTTCAAAGGGTTTTATGTCAGACTTGTGTACTTTCAATGAGGACTTTTCATTATATTGATTTTAGAAATCATTGCATTTAGGGAAAAATGAACTGTAAAATTTTCCTTCATAGGTCATAGAGGATGGGGGGGTCTTGGAATGATATTTGCCTTTAACTAGTCCTGCTTCATGTCACTGACTGAAATTTCTCTAGCTGGAGAGCAGAAGATTCAGGGTTATAAGGTCCCTGCTTGGAAAGTGGCCAGAAGTGTTGATTGTTAGGGGATAAATTAATAGAAAATCTTTATGCAGGAGAGAGGGGTCAGATGGGGAAAAACTCAGTTCAGAAGTGTGCCATCAGCCCAATACCTCCAAGTAGAGGCAAGAAGATGTTGCTAGGGTCATTAAAAGAGTTCAAGCACTGGGAGAAATGAGGAGGGACTGAATTTCACAAAGAATCTGAGACAATTTGTAGCATCATTTCTCATAGAACACTTTTTGTTTTCCTGTAAATGCCTTTCACCTTTACAGCTCCTGCTAATGCTATTAAGCATTCCCTTTAGAGAAAATGGGTCTCTCAAGAGTGGCAACCAATGTTGCCATGACATGTGGAATTTTCATTTGTAGTAGTTGAAAGGTAGGTCAGTGATGATACTGTGATCATCTCTGCAGCTTTTCCTTGTTATCTCAGAATCTCCAGGTGATAGAAAGTTCTCTGAGCAAGATAATGCCAGGGTCAAATAAGACAAACTAATCATTATGTGAATAATTGTAACATTATTTTATTATCACAAAAAAGAATTTAGGCTTTTTCTTGCTTTTTTAAAAGCCATTTTAAATAAAGTTTACTTTTATCTATATTCTTTATAACAAAGATATAATATTCTAATTATTTCTATCATCCCCGGAAACTAATCAGAAGTGCTGACCACCCCTTTGGCAATACCAAGAGGCCAGATATATGTATCTATTTCTAAATAAAACTGGCAAACTTGGCAACTGAAGCAGCTGTAAAAATGGAAATGCAATCACAGGAGGAGTTATCAGCCTTATGAATTGAGGAGTCTTGACACTACTTGACATTCATTCTCAATTACCAAGTTCAGGTTTTTTGCCTTCATTGCACAGCACTACAGAGTACCTCAAGTAAATGAGTGGATTCTAGGCACCCATGATGGCGTAAGTAGCATGCTTCACTTCTTCAAAGGACTCGGGTCAGCCAGCAAAGCACTAGGCATTAAATTATGTCTGACAGCAGCCACAGGCTATTAGAAATGTAACCCCCCCCCTTTTCTTTCAGATATTTATCTTTGAAGAAAGCACTCACTCATTTATTGCAGTCATAAAGTCTGTTGTAATGATAAAAAATAAAAAAGGCATTTGACCTATGCCTGCTGGCTGTAGCAGACCACTAAAGGCTTTAATTGCCCTCTTTCACACTTCTTTTACTTATAACTTACAAGGTAAGGCTTGTGCAGAGCACAAAATTAAGGAGGGATGATAAATAACCACCAGAATGGGATCTTGAGATATAGCAAATAATTTGTCAGCTAAAAAAAATTGCTTAATTTCTTGAGTATGAATAGAACAAGAGTTCTGTTCACACCTGCTGTATATTTGTTGCAACGTGTTTGTACTGACTTCAATAGAAACAAGGTATTGAATTGTCTGAGGTTCCAGTGAAGTGAGGCATTTTAGTGGCTTATTTGGCCAGCCCAAATAAAATGAGGTCAGCGTGGATATATTGTGCACATAGGTCATCTGTAGAACACCTAGGAATGGCCAAAAAAAAAAAAAAAAAGTGCTTTTTTTTTGGTATTTAATTTTGTTTTCCTATTCATTAGTAGAAAGACAAAAGAGAAAAAAGTGTCACAGAAAGGATTGGAGTAATGTGTCCTAGTGTCATTATTCACTCCCTGTGGTCCCATCTGGGGAAAGGAACTAAGTTCAATTGACACAATTAAGATAAGCAATACTAGATTGAATCTGATGTTATAACCATCATTATCACTTAATCCCACACAGGTATAGGATTCATGAGTGTACTAGATCAATCAAACTATACATTCCGATCAAGGCAAATATCTACCACTCACACCTGAGGTAAATCCCTTGAAAATGTGGTTGGATCACAACCCCTCCATACCTTCTAGTTTTTCAAACTTCTTCCTAACACTCATTCCATCATTCCATCGTTTGCTGTCAAGTCTCACACAGTTTCCAGACAGTCACTGTTTCACCAAATACTCTCTGAACAAAGGTTGATTTCATCTACTTTGTCCTGTACCATCGATCTAACTGCTTATTAAATTCCCAGAATCTTTTAATGTTAAAATCAAAAGACTTGTATGAACAATGCAGAATGAAGAGCAGGACCAGGAGTACAATTTGTAAAACATCAATATTGTAAGCCATAAATCAATTAGTTACTTGCACTTCAGTAGATTCCGTCAATTTGGGAATGTATCAGCCTAAATCAGCCAATTTTCACATGTTACCTTTCAGGTTCTCTGATTCTCCATCCCACCATCTCATATGCACACACACACACACACACACACACACACACACACACACACACACTGCACCTAGTCTACACTATCATTCTGAATGAGATGAGGTGAGATCTTTCAAGACAGTTGTGAAAATTGAGTAAGGCTTCATCTACTTCAGAGTTCGAGTAGGCCTGAAGGACTCTGAAGGGCATTGCCTTGCCCTCCTATGACATCTCCCTATTTCATCCAAATATGGGCAACTATGTACTTATTGGTCAAGTTCAATTTCATGGGTAGATCTCGCGTTTAGAATGTAAGACTCTCAGCCAATGAGGGTGAGGGTCAGTGGTGGGAGGGGGCGTTTTGCGTTAGGGATTAAAGGTGCTGTCCTGCCCACAGGAGGCGCTTCCTCTCTTCGATAGTCTACTCGAAGAGTGGGACGCCCTTCTCGCGAGAATGTACAATAAACTTTGCTTTTCTCTAGAGCTCTCTCCAGCTTTTTTTATTAAATGGTGACCCTTCACCATTTCCGTACCACACAGTTTGGGGGCTCGTCCGGGATCCTTTACTCGGTGAGTAAGTGAACTCCTGGGTGCTAGTGGGATGGCGCCCTGCCTTGATTTAGGCAGCCCGCCAGCATCCAGGGGCTTCTCCTTGCTCCCTGACGTAGAGTGGACCCGAAGTGGAGAAACTCAGAGAAAAGCAACGGAAACTCCGCGGTGAAAATCCCAACCGGTTGGTGGAGGACAGATCAGTCAAGAAATTTGCTGCGCAGCAACCCAGTGGAGGTAAGCGTCCTGTGAAGCCCCTTGAGTCTAGTTATAGATTATGGAGGGGGCTGTAGACGGTAGACAGGAAGAGAGCTAGGCCTTCCTGGGTGACTGGGTTAACTGGTGACAGTTAGCGTGTTTGGGCGTTTAGGAGTCTGTTAAACTCCTTCCAAATTCAATGGGTGTGGCCTAGTCCCAGCCAGCCCTCACGGAGAGAAATGAGAAAAATATCAGAAAATACCAGTAGATATTCCCTTGGGAGATAAATTAAGTAATTGGAACAAACTGCCAAAATATGAGGAAAAATAAAAAGCAAGAAAAAGATGATAAGGTATTGTTGTTTTGTTGCAGACTGGTGGTGCCAAAAGGATTAAATGGTACCTGAAAGGAAGGACCTGAGAGGATTTAATTCCATTAGCCCTCCCAGGGGCCTTCGGGCGGGGAGGAGAACTAGGTCTTTTGAAGCAGGGGTCGTTTCAGCTGACCAGAAATAGCTGTTAGTAAATCCCATTTGGGATCAGAAACCCTGTACATGGGGAAGTATGTGGGATTGAGCGAGTGAAGATGGTGGCTTCCTTCCTCTTCCTCCCACGTGTCCTGACTGCAGCAGGGCCACATGGGCCGGGGGAAAGAAACCGCTATTTAGTGAAGTTCATTGTTTTAAATATGATGGCAAAGTAGTTTTATATTATTGGGAATTTAAAGCTGTGATTGGGATTTTAAGTTAAAACATAGGTTTTTTACTTCGGGGAGGTTATGGTTGTATCTCCCTACTTAGATGTTATATTTGCTAGAGGTAATTGGGTAATTTGTAACTGAGCTATGCCTTAAGTATTTGTCAGCTCTGTTGGGCATGTATTAAGTTTTATGAAATTTGGGTCAGTTACGTGCAAACATTGAAGTGTAAAGTTTAAAAATATATACATATATATTTACTTAAAGACGGGACAGGAAAGATTGATTTGTAAAAGTAATTAATAGTTTAAATGGAGCTATGATATATTGGGTCGGGAAGCATGGTGGTGTGGGGGAAGGGTGACCACGTGGAGAGGTCCCTCCCATTAAGTATAGTGGGGTTTTTTGTTTTTAATAACTGCACCTCCTTGCTGATTTAGATATTAATTATTTCTACTGTTTAAAGGAAAAGCCTACATTTATATGGTGTTGATAACTGAATGTTTTATTTTTATTTTTCAAGTCTATAACTGTTCTAAGGAGTTGGAACTAAAGTTTTCTGAAAACAAGTTATTCAATATTACATGCGTGATAGTCTCCTTGTTTAAAGATTATTTTAATCTGATCTGATAATTTGATAGGGTTATTTGCAAAAAATTTTAATCCTGCTTCCTTTTTGTCCCCTGGAGAACAGAACTATTGCTGTATAAAACTGTATGACTATTGCTATTTTGGGAAATTTACTAGTCTGTTGTATATAATATGATAATTTCTGTAAACAGGGGGGGGAAGGGAAACTGAGATTTCAACTGGTCAGAAAATTGGGAAAAACTGATGTCTTATTTCAGTTCAGGCCTAATTGGAAACTACTTACTCTTTGCTTACCTCATCATTTTGGTTCCCTGATGAAGGACCTCGAAAATAGACATAATTTGGGTACTGAATGGAACTCTGGAAAAGGTAAAAGATTTTTTTTTCTTTTTTTGCACCGGACATCCAGGCTGCTTCTGGCCTGGATCGTTGTTAGAGCTCTATGCTCGGCACAATTCTTTTAAGAATTGCTGCGGTTGACAAAAGGTCTCCTTTTGTCTCACTCTCTTGTCTCTACAGATAAGGGAGAGGCTGCAAAAAGTTGAAAAAGCTCTTTACCTGTCCACTAGCTAGACACACCTGATTTTAGCAGATGCGGGGTTTGGAGAAGGCTGCAGAGACAAAAGGCCTTTACAGGGGACTCTAGCTGAAAATTTGCTAGACTATGATTGGCTAGCTTATGTTTTAACTTTGAATTATTGTCCTGACTCAGTCCTGCCTCAGTTTCCTTGCCTCTTAGTTCTGCAAACCCCCCCCCCCTGCCTCTATCAGAATACTTGATAAGACCTTATGTTTCAGAATAGCAGAATGTCTCTCCCATTACAAGTTAATGGGAATCTATTATCAAAACTTCTTGAATTCTCTTGTGTGGAATTAGACATTCTGTATATGATTGTATTTGCATTGGATGTTTTTAAAAACAAACTGATTTGTATGAATAATGTTCACTTATGAAAGATCTACTTGGATATAAACTCATTGGGACAAATTCCTTATTGTTATCAACACAAGGTTATGATAAATATTTGTTTAGAATTTATGTATGGTTCTTCTAGGATGGTAAATGGGAAAAGAAATGGGTTTGTTAGAACTTCCACTGTTACCAAGGGCAGTCTACCTGCCCATTGGTCTGCTCAAACTTGTGAATTGCTGTGAATTGTATGCTTTAAATCAAGCGTTAAAATTATTGCGTGACCAAGATGGGAATATATATACTGATTCTAAATATGCCTGGGGTGTGGTGCGTGGATTTGGGAGGAAAGAGGATATGTAAACAGTAAAGGTAAAGAACTGGTTCATCATACACTAGTCAGAGAGATACCAAAAAAAAAAATATTCTGACTCCTAGGAATATAGCAGTAATACATGTAAAGAGACATCAGATGGGAAATTCTTTTGAGGCAAGGGGAAATAGATTAGCAGACCGGGAGGCCAAGGGAGCCGGAGATCAGGAAATCTCTCATATAATGGCTTTGATACCTGTACTTCCCCCTAGTCTACCCTCTCCTAGTTTTACTCAGGAGGAAAAAGAGAAAGCCTCAACTCTCGGAGCAGTTGAGAACTCGGAAGGATGATGGCTCTTACCTGACGGCAGAGAGGTACTGACCAAAGCAAGTATGAGGCAAGTCCTTCAGCAACTGCACCAGGGCAGCCATTGGGATGTCCAAAACCTGTGTGATGCTATACTGACAAGGTATGTTTCCCCCGGCCTATATACTATGGCTCGACAACTGGTAGACGGTTGTCTTGTTTGTCGAAGGACTAACAGGGCTGCCCAACGCCAGCTTCCAAAAGGGGGACGACCTCCTGGAATCAGACCATTCCAAAGCATCCAGGTGGACTTTACTGAGCTGCCACCAGTGGGTCGAGTTCTTGCTGGTCATAGTGGACCATCTGACCTCATGGGTGGAGGCATTCCCGTCAGGCCGAGCAACTGCCTCGACAGTAAGTAAGGTCTTATTAGAACAAATTATTCCTAGGTACGGAATGGTGGAGAGGATAGACTCGGGTCAGGGAACACATTTTTCTGCCCAGGTATTGCAGAATCTGATTAGGGCCTTAGAAATCACTTGGGATCTCCATACCCCTTGGCATCCTCCCTCTTCTGGGAACGTAGAAAGGATGAACCAAGAAATAAAACGGCAGTTGACTAAGTTTTCTTTAGAGACCCAACTACCTTGGACGAAATGCCTTCCCCTCGCTCTGGTTAGAATCAGGACCAAGCCACGTAGAGATATTGGGCTTTCACCTTATGAATTATTGTATGTCATCCTTTCCAGGCTTATCCTAAGGGAGACTGGGACCCTATTTTAGAAACTAAGGATTTGTTTGTTAAGAGATATGTTAAATCATTGCTGGAACATTTGCAAGGACTTCAACAAAAAGGGCTAATAGCTCAGACTCCTCCTCTAGGTTTCCCTGTTCATAGAATTCAGGTTGGTGATTGGGTGTTGATCCGTTCCTGGAAGGACGAGAAGCTGACTCCATGCTGGGACAGACCCTACCAAGTGATACTGACTTCAGATACTGCGATTCGCACCCAGGAACGAGGCTGGACACACCACACCAGGACAAAAGGACCTGTGGCGCCACCTTTATCAGAGTGGACAGTTGAAGACAGGGGAGACTTCCAATTACATAAGAGGAGGGGACCTCCACTGAATGGGAATTGTAACTGTATGACTTTTCTTACTTTGGGTCTCTTTGCCTGTTTGTGATTTGATATATTTTCCTTTGGGAAGTTCACCTTAACTTCACGGTGTTATAATAGTTGAACATTATGAGGCTCTCCCTAAGCTTTGGGTTTATCTATTTCCTTATGACCTTCTAGAGATGAGAACCAATTTCTCCTGCTCATGCAGAATATAGGGAGGACATTTAACTTATCAAATTGTTGGATCTGTGGTGGATCCCAACAATTGAACCAATGGCCATGGGTACCTGTCCCCTTAAGCCCAGCCTGGATCCTTAGCAACAGATCCCAAATTCATAATGGGACCGGTTTCTGGAATTGAGAAGAGAAACATCAGTGGTCATTGACCAAAGATAGGAAAGGGAAATACTGCTTAAATCAGATAGGACAAGGTTTGAAGCTGGGAAATAGTGTTTGTGAGTGGACCTATTCGAGAACAGACCTGAGGCCAAAGACAATTGACTGTACAAAAATGTCTAAATATTGGCGGAATACGGGGAGGAATCCTCAATTGAAGTGTGGGAAGGACTAGAAAGACTGTACCTTGGATGTTCTCCCAGAAATAGGAGAGCAGGGATATTGCTATCAACAAGTCACTACTGCTGAGTGTAGTGAAGTAGAATGGGATGTATTGAGATGTATAAAAGAGAATAAGAGGAAAGGGAACATATACATTGGGTACAGTTACCAATGGGGTTGGTATAATGTCACCCCAGGGACACCCGGGCAACATGGGACTCTGTTTTCCACATTTTGGAGTACCTCTAATCTAACAGGCCAGTGGCCAGTTGCCAATTGTAGTTGGAGAAAAGAGCAAGGTTTATGAAAATGCCAGTATGACCCCTTTGTGGGGGAAGCCCCCTAGGGACGAGAGACCAACAATATTACCCTTTTACAAGGAATAGCTCAGACATATTTCCAAGGGAACAACCTGCTCTAAAGGGTCATTATTGGATCTGTGGTTTAACTGCCTATACTCATCTGCCTCTTAATTGGACAGGGAATTGTTATATTGGACTAATAAGGCCAAAAGTTTTCTTTCTTCCCGAACAGGCAAACCAATATTTAGGGATTCAGTTGTACGATGATTTGGGAAGGGAGAAACGGAGTTTAGATACCTCCATCACTTGGACTGGAGATGCAAATGGTTGGGGTGAGGCCTGGCCTCCAGAAAGAATAGTCAAAGAGTATGGGCCAGCGACCTGGGCTCAAGATGGAAGTTGGGGATATAGAACTCCAATATACATGTTGAACAGGATAATTAGGCTTCAGGCAGTTGTAGAGATTATCACCAATCAGACAGCTGAGGCACTACATCTTTTGGCTGATGAAGCTACTCAACCAGAGAGGCTGTTTTACAACATAGACTTGTGCTGGATTACTTGTTGGCTGAGGAAGGGAGAGTTTGTGCTAAACTAAATTTATCCACATGTTGTATAAAGATTGGTAACAATGGTAATCTAGTGAAGGAAATCACTAAGAACATTAGGAAACTTGCTCATGTTCCTGTACAGACTTGGACCTCACTGTTCAATACTTCTTGATGGTCCTGGTTTGGGAAGCTGGTGGAAGCAGCTCCTTTGGTTTGGCCTTATAGCTCTTAGTGGTGTTATATTATTCCCTATCTACATCCCTTGTTTGATCAGATTAATAACCAGAATTGTCCAAAACTCATCATCTGGAATGATCAGGTTGGAAGAGAAAGCTGAAGGGTCTGTTAAATAGATGCTGTTAAAAGGGTAAGAGTGGAGCCGGTGGCCCAAGGCCAACAGAAACCAGAAGGAAGTGAGGAATTCATAGGGAATGTGAAATTATGTTACAAAAATTTGAAGAGATCTCAGTGTACAAAATAAGAGGAGGGACTGAATGAGATGAGGTGAGATCTTTCAAGACAGTTGTGAAAATTGAGTAAGGCTTCATCTACTTCAGAGTTCGAGTAGGCCTGAAGGACTCTGAAGGGCATTGCCTTCCCCTCCTATGACATCTCCCTATTTCATCCAAATATGGGCAACTATGTACTTATTGGTCAAGTTCAATTTCATGGGTAGATCTCGCGTTTAGAATGTAAGACTCTCAGCCAATGAGGGTGAGGGTCAGTGGTGGGAGGGGGCGTTTTGCGTTAGGGATTAAAGGTGCTGTCCTGCCCACAGGAGGCGCTTCCTCTCTTCGATAGTCTACTCGAAGAGTGGGACGCCCTTCTCGCGAGAATGTACAATAAACTTTGCTTTTCTCTAGAGCTCTCTCCAGCTTTTTTTATTAAATGGTGACCCTTCACCATTTCCGTACCACACAATTCCTATAAAAGTTATGCGATGGTCCAGTCTAGCTCCTCTGAAGGGCTCAGAATAAGTCCTTGTCAGAATAGGCAAAAGTCCTTGCCCCACGTGGTGGACGCCAATATGTAACGTGCTATTGTCTCCAGAAGCTGCCGATCGCTCTCTGGGAGGAGATCTGCTGTGTCAATTCAAATCTCTTGGACAGATTCTTCTTCCAGTAGAGAGACAACTTCCCTTCCTGCAGAGAGCAGCCTCAAGTCTCGCCCTTTGGCTCTACTCAACAATCCTGTGACTTCCCAGGCCCAACACTCCTCCCTAGACATTATATGTTATCTTCCTTCCTTTATTGACATGTAAGCTCCTTAGAGGTGGGAACTGTCTTTCTTTTCATATGTATATGCCCAGCACTAAGCATTCTGTAATCTCCATCATAGCTTGGGGAGTCAGAGAATCTGATTCTCCAATGTATATAAAAATTAGTTGATTTAGGCTCATCCACTTCCAAACTAACAGAATCTGCTGCAGTGCAAATAACTAACTAATTTGTGGCTTTAAAAAAAAGTGAAAGAATGAATGTGAAAACAATTCAAAAACATTAAGTTAATAAAAATTTTATCTATAACAAGCTAGTCAATATCCAAGTCCAATTTATCTTCCCATCAAAGTATATCTCATATTCATTCTTTCTTTTCATTTCTATTGTCATCACCCTAGGTCAGATCTGGATTACTATGCCTTTCAACTGGCCTCTATGAGTTAAATTGAAGTGCATACCATAATTTATTCTAATGATTCTGGCCTAAAAAAAAGTACTAACTTCAAGCCAAGTACCAAATTTATAAAACAAAAGAAAGAAAAAATTTAAAAATGAATCCTGAAAATGTATCTCTCTGTACTATTATAGAGAATAAACATTAAATGCTTTTGAAAATGTAAGTCAGCATATCCCTTAGGGATTTCAGGGCTCTGTTCATATTTAACATTAATGGTAATATCTATGCTGTAGGAAGCTAGAGCATTGGAAATTTGGGAAATTGTAACCAAAGCATCGATATTCATGTTAGAATCTGGGCTAGAATGGTAGTAGTACTGATTGTTCTCAAAGAAAACCAAACTGACATCACTCTAGTGGGGTCAAGAGATAATATATGTGATTGTGGTTGATCAGATCAAGATAAGTTCAGAAGGCTCTACCACAGATTAGGTACTAATAACCCCTATGAGCATTTGGAATGGAGATTTCTCTAAATTTGTACAACTCAAATGGACTAGAGTAAAACTTTATTCAAATGATATCAGATGACTAAACTTCCCTCAATTTAAACACACACAATTTAGACTAGGAGACTAATTAGACTAAATTGACACAATTCAAAGAAGCGAAAACGTCCATCTTGCCAAAGCTGAAGTCTGCCAAGTCTTTTTATACCAACACAATCATTTAGGGTATAATTAGGTGTGACTGGCATTCATACTGCAATGTGCCATTCACTCTCAGTGGTAGAGTGACACTCAGAGAAGAGGTATATTTTTATCCTGCAAACAGCAGCCCAGTTAGAAGAAGCAAATATGATGTTGAGTTATTTCTCATCTTAAACAGCTAACTAAAAGGCTGAGAGATTTGCAGTTCTCTTCCAGAAGGGGAGGAAAAGAGATGGAGTAGATAGGTGCTCAAGAGAAAGTTCAAGAGAAAGAAGAGGAGAATAAGAATACACATTTATACACAATCACTTGCTAAATATTAGCAATTCTACTTCCAAAATTTCTTGCATTTGACCCCTTCTCTACACTTACACAACCACTACTCTTTTTCAACCACTCAGCACTTCTGAAACTATGTCAATAGTTTCCTAATTTGTGGCCTTCATTTTAGGTTCTGCTGAATTAATAGTCTCAACATAAAAGTCTGACCTTGTCAAATCTTTACTCAAATCTTCACTAGATCACCATAGCCTCAGGAATAAAACTAGGTTATTCTTATCTACATACCCTTGTTGATTCTCCAGCCCAGCTTTTAAGCCTTCCAACTTGAAAAGCATTTTCAGGCATGGGAGACAGCAAGTGCAAGAGATGGGAGTAACACGTATGAGGAAGAACAAAAAGACCAATTTTTCTGGACCTGGTGATGTTACTGCCCTTCTAGTTCATACACATCTCTCCAGATTTTCTTTCAGGCGGCTTTGTAGTTTACATTCTGTTTCCACCCATCCTCCAACTCCAGCAAAAATTTCATAATTACTCTATCAGGAGCCCAAACTTCTATCTACTGTATAATTCTGTTGCTTCACATATTAGAGAAATGCAAATCCAAAAGCACAGTATTTAACTGAATCAGGAAATAACACACAAAAAAAGGAAATCAAAGGATAAAATATTTCTTCCCCCAATACAAAAAATGATGACTAAAGGAGTAATGATCTAATTTCTCTTGTTCTCTTCAGCTCTCATCTAGGTAAAATGATATTCTGTAACATTCATATACTAATTTATTCAGCCATTCCCCACCTGATGGGCATCCATTCAGTTTCCAGTTTCTGGCCACTACAAAGAGGGCTGCCACAAACATTTTTGCACTTTTCCCCTCCTTTATGATCTCTTTAGGATATAAGCCTAATAGAAATACTGCTGGATCAAAGGGTATGACAGTTTGATAGCCTTTTAGTGCCTGATTTATTAATAGAATTTTTCATCTTCACCTAGGTAGGCAGGTGGCACAATGGATAGAATGCCTGTCCAGGAGTCCTGAGTTCAAATGTGGCCTTAAACTCACACTAGCTATGTTACCCAGGCAAGTCACTGAACTCCATTTGTCTTGGTATCCTCAACTATAAAATGAACTGGAAATAACATTATCTTTGGGGGGGGGGGGAGCAACCCTAAATGAAATCACCAAGAGTTGGACATGACTGAAAAAATGGAAAAAAAAATTAGCAAGTTTCATAAAATTATTTTATGATTCCTTTTATATTTCTTTTTGTTTTGTTTTTTTGTTGGTACTTTTCCCATTTCTCTTATGAAGTGATGTTTCTTGTTACCTTTGGGTTCTTGATAAAACCAATTCTGCCAAAACCTTTTTTTTTTTAATCTCTCCAAAAAATAAACCTATGAACCATCTTACCCTTTTGCTTCTTTTCAATTGTCATGAAAATGTCAATGTTGATGTTAAATTCTTCCAGCAACACGTTTCATTGGTCATTGAATGATCATTGTTTAATATAATATATAAATAGTAAAATCTGAAGAAGAGAAAAATCAGCAGTAGAGATAAAATCAGGAGGAAAATAAATGATCAATGAATTTTTCCCCTCTGGATACCAATGACTCAAATTTCTACTTGGATACTTTATCATGTCTAGAAGTTGACTTTATGTTCTTGAAGGCTATGATGGTAGGTCCTATCTAAGTTAGAAGGCCCAGCATTGGCCTATATTTGATATCCAAGGGCAGACCAACTAAGTTGAGAGAGTCTCATAAATAGGAAATTGGATACTAGTAAGTAAAGTTTTAACTACAACAATTCACAAAATTAGCTGCTAAAGATGGAAGATTGTCTTGAGGATATAAAGATAGATATAATATTTAATTTGTGCTCAAAGAATTTATAATACAATGAGTTATCTGGGAAGGAACACTGATCCCCAGATATTCATATCAAGTAGAATATGATAAGAACAAAGAAGAGCTTCAAGCAGAAATTCTACAAAAGAGAGAAAACTTTTTGTTGAAAGAGGAGGAAGAAGAAAAAAAAATCAAGGAAAGTTACAATGAGACAGTGGAAGGAACATTGAGTGTGAAATTGAAAAACCTAGGAGCTAAAAAGTTATAAAATTGTGCATGCCCTTTGATCCAGCAGTGCTACTACTGGGCTTATATCCCAAAGAAATACTAAAGAGGGGAAAGGGACCTGTGTGTGCCAAAATGTTTGTAGCAGCTCTTTTTGCAGTGGCTAGAAGCTGGAAGATGAATGGATGTCCATCAATTGGAGAATGGTTGGGTAAATTATGGTATATGAATGTTATAGAATATTATTGTTCTATAAGAAATGACCAACAGGAGAAATACAGAGAGGCTTGGAGAGACTTACATCAACTGATGCTGAGTGAAATGAGCAGAACCAGGAGATTACTATACACTTCAATAACGATATTGTATGAAGATATATTATAATTGAAGTGGATATCTTCAATATAAAGAAGATCCAATTCAGTTCCAGTTGATCAATGATGGACAGAAACAGCTATACCCAGAGAAGAAACACTGGGAAAGGAGTGTAAAATGTTTGCACTATTGTCTTTCTACACAGGTTACTTATACCTTCAGAATCCACTTCTTACCGTGCAACAAGAAATTTGGTTTTACACACATATATTGTATCTAGGATATACTGTAACACATTTATTATATGTGGGATTGCCTATCATCTAGGAGAGGGAGTAGAGGGAGGGAGGGGAAAATTCAGAAAAGTAAATACAAGGGATAATGTTGTAAAAAAAAATTACTCATGCATATGTACTGTCAAAAAATTATAATTATGAAATTAATTTTTTAAAAAGTGTTATCAAAAAAAAAAAAAAAAAAAAAAAAAAAAGGAAAAACCTAGGAGCTAATTCCAATTCTGCAGCCTCCCATTTTTTTTTTATCTGTGTGAGTTTGGTCAAATTTTTTTCCTTAGTCTCAGTTTCTCCATTTGTAAAATTAGAAAGTTAGACTAAAATGTCTCTTTTAGCTCTAACCCTATGATTCTACAAAACTGGCCCTGAGTTGGGCCTTCAAGGGGGGATTTCTTTAGGCAGAGAAGAATTATGTAATTATACTAAATACCTAATAACAAAGATTTATATTTATGATTTTGCAACTAAATTTGTCACTTGTGCACATACTTAATTTTCTTTTAAAGTAGTTTCTCCATCTGCAAAATGGCAATAATATTGTAGGATTCCTTAATTGTAATGTCCTCTCAGACTATTCAATATTTAGATAAATCAAGGCATCATATGAATTTTTTAATGATTTAAAAGTACAAATGTAAATATATTTCTCTATAGATTTTTTCATTATATTTACTGTTTAATATACTTTATTTACTAAATCAGAGGTGCTAAAATGAAATTTAACAGAAATTGATAAAAAATCTGCATCTATTTTTTAAAAATCATTTGTATATGTACAAGTGGTGGTTACATGACTGAACAGCAATTCATTTGAAAGGGGACCCTGGGATTTGAGTTACAGAAAGTTACATTGGTCTATGTATAGCAATGTTATTGAGATACCTATCCAAAACAACAAACAAAATTGATATTCCCTTAGTTTCTATTAACAGAAATATGTCTAGATTTAGGAAAGTAAAGTCCCATATACTTTGAACTGGTCAGTTAATGAGTAGTTGTTTAAATGTGGGTGATACATTTTAAAAGTTAACAGTGAGTAACATGGTGTGGCAACAAGAATACTGGGCATGAATTTCCACTTTGAGTCAATTTTTCTTCTTCATGAAATGGAGATGGTAATATTAGGTCTACCTAATTCACAGGGTAGTCAAAAGGATAGTGTTTTTTAGAGGGCTCTACAAATATGAGTAGAATACATTTGAAAAAGATCAATTAGACTAGCAAGAGTTTTGGAAGCATGTAGAGAAAAGTTGAAGAAACTGGACATGGGTTACCTAGAGAAAAAAAAGACAACTTGGAGGGGACCTTCAAATATTTGAAGAGCTGTCATATGGAATGGAGAATAGCCTTATTATCAGAAGATGGATCAAAAGGCAGGATTTATAGCAAGGCAATTTGAGGTTTCATGTGAGAAAGAACTTCATGCTAGTTTCAACTGTAATACTTCTTTCTCTTTCCAATACATTTGGGATTTTGGAATACCAAGTAATGGCATTTATAAGTAACTCAGAAAAATGTAGTAGAAAAATGGTTTTCAATATCTCTTAATCATGAATAAAGGAATGAAAGAATAAATAAATGAAAAAAAACACTTATTAAGCACTTGTGCAAAGCCTATGTTAAGTGCTGGGGATACAAATAAAAAAGCAAGTTCCTGCTTTCAAAGAGTTCATATTTTAACACAGGTAATGATACCTATAGGAAATTTTAGTTTTAAGGATGAAAAGGTACTGTAGTCCTTGGAGTTCAGTGGCAAAGCAAATGGGACTGCAGCTTCATTAGTGGTATTTCCACTAATAAAACCTTATTAGTGTACATGTATAACCTATATTGGCTTGTTTCCTGTCTTGGGGAAGAGGCTAAGGGAAGGAGAAAATAGAATTTGGAACTCAAAATCTTACAAAGATGAACATTGAGGGCTGTCTTTACACAGAATTGGGAAAATAAAATACTGTTGAATAAAAAAGAAAAAACTTACTGAAATCTGATATTGAACCATTTAGCAACGCCAAGGACTTTAGTGGAAAGAACTTTTTTTCCATTGTCTAGTTTAACATATCTGATACGTTTATATTTTCTTCTTCTCAATGTACTAGAATCACTATTGATATAGAAAAACCCCTTTAAAATACTAGGACTACTATTCTCCAAATAATAATAATAAAACAAGAAGAAATGGAATTTAATGACATAGACAATTTTCCTATAAACTCTTTTCTCACTATATAAAATTATGTTTTGTTTCTTTGAGTTATTTTAAAAACAAATAGTCTTTTAAGTGACTAGATAAGCATAAGTGAAGTTACTCATTAAATTTGAATAGAAAATATTGACAATTCTTTATTTTGCAGTTTGGGGGTACCTATTTAGACACCTCTATGTTATTTAAATTCAACCAAGATTAAATAAATAATCTTTGTTTTGTGACAAATACATTGCATTAACTCAGTTCCCTACATTAATTATTTCTTATAGTCCCCTCAACAGTGAATCTGGTCAAAGAAAAAAAAAAAAAAAAAAAAAAAAAACCTGTTAAAATGAATTAGCCTTCTTACTTTCCTTGGTGACAAAAAGGGGGGGAGGGGAGTTGTGCAAATGTAAATGAACTCTTTTTATTAGGCAAGGCATTCAAAACAAATGCTTGCCTCACAAAGAACACACAATTGTTCACCCGGTGTGAAGCGCTTTCCTGGACCTCTCAATACTTGCTGCCATCTGCTGGTCATACCGAACCTGAACCAGGAGAGTGGAACTTAAAATAAGGTAGGATGTTTTCTTAGAAGAGGGGCTTATAAATGAAGAAGTGATAGAGAGAGTAGAGTAAGGATGGATGGGTACAAACAGATCTGATTTTTTAAAATTTTATGATCAAAATAGACTTAGTTGAATAGGCTGAAAATTGTTTTACTCAACAATAAAAACAAATTACATGAGCAGGAAATTGGAAATTATCAGTTAAACCTGTGGCTGTATAGCAAGGAGCCATTTTAGCTAAGGACTCCATTGCTATTTTGTTGTCTTGGCTAAGAAATTGTCATTGCCCAGACTCTCAAGGCAAACTTCCTACCAACCTCAACTTGCTGCAAAAAGAATAGGGGGTTTAAAAAACCCTCTAGATTTGGAAGAATGAACTTGAATTTGAATCTCAGCTCTGCTGGAGCAAATGTCTTGATTTGAAGTGGCCAACAAGCAGTTGATGAGGGACCCAGAAGAGGAACCAAGAATGGATATATAAATCTTAGCATCATCTACCTAGAGATGACAGTTAAACTCATTGGAGTTTTACACTATTTTGGAAATACGAAACTACATCAGAATTGTTTGGTGATTCTCTTACTTCCTATTGCTACACATGTTTAATGGTGTGACCCTTTCGACTGAGTCAGAATCCAGGAATCCACCTCTCCTGATTTTTAGTCATGTGACATTAGGTCTCAGTTTCATTGACTATAAAATGAAGATAGTAATGTTTAATTTAGCGATTTCACAAATGTAGCCAGATTTAACTTAGTTAATGAATATAATAGCACTTCTTAAATAGAAATTAAGCTTTGATGAGGAAGAAGAAATACTATCACCAAAGGAAACTATGGCAGAGGTGGATGGTGAGGAGAAAAACCTGAATGGCTTGGGATAGAAGCATCTTCAAAACCACTAGATAGAGCTCCAGCATTTAAGATCATAATGCCTTTCTTTTGGACCCTACCATTGTCACAGGGGGCAGGGGGAGGCAGGGTGTTTAGAAGCCAAGTCTGTGATTTCTTTTTTAAGTAACAAGTATGGTACAAGATATTATGTTTGCATGGCTTGAGAATGTAGAAAGAAAAAGAAAGACAGTCCTTCAAAGAACTTACCATCTAATGGGAGAAGACATCACACAAAAGGAAGCACTAAAGGGAGGGATAAGCCAGGAAATATGGACTCCAAACCAAGTAGAGATGCAGATGAAAGATGGAAAGTTACTGGATATTCTGATCTGAGCCCCTAGTGTAAGACATTGAAAGGAATTTAGTGCTCCACCCTTCAATCAGAAGGAAGAGGCATCTGAGGAAGTTGGAAAGGTGTCAAATAACTGAGTCAGTTAGCATGATATTTCAGGTATTCAGCTTATCCTGGAAAAAAGCATGATATTTGGCAGATTCCAAATTAAGCAGAGCTCTGGAAGGAAAATGAAGAATTACATTTATCAAGGGCATCCTTGATCAGGTTTCAAGAGAAAAATCAGATTCTTCACAATATATACTGTAGTAGACTGCATATTACAGTCACAGAATTATCTGAAAGGTATAAAGAATACAAGATCTCATTTTATTTGTTGATTACAAAATTCATTGGGCTTAGTAGAACAAAACGCTTCCTTAAAGTTTTTTCCCAACAAGGTGTCTTCCATATTTTTGAATCATAAAAGATTTATTCTGTAAATCTTTATTGGAAAACTGCTTTCCAGAAGCTGTGTGACACCATCAGAGAAGTCACCTAAAAGTCACCCAGAAGATAGTATATGGTAGACACAAGTAGGCTACAGCACAATACCAAAAAGAAATCTAACAGAGAAAGTAGCTAAAAGAATGTCATCAGAAATATATATGACTGGAAAAAAAAACTTGGGTCAATGAGGAAACAAGAGTCAGTGATAGCTGGTAGATGGCCTATAAGTCACACCATTATCCATGCAATGTCAAGAGATGTGGAAGACCTGCATCACATAGGCTATACCTCCCATGGAAGAATTAAAGGATGGCATTATTAACAGGAGTTGCATGGATTAGGAGATTCCCAAGTAGGTGAAGAAATTGCAATCTGCATCACTGGAGGGAGTAACTACACTGATGAGATCACATAAGATCATAGATCATAATTAGAGCTAGAAGAGTTTTTAGAGGGAATCTAATTCTACTCTCTTACTTTACAGATAAGGGAATTGAGGCAGGATTTTAAGTGACTTAACCAGGGTCACACAGCTAATTAAATATCTAAACAATGATTTGAACTTAATTATTCCTGATAAAGTCTAGTGCTCTAACAACAATGTCATGCAACAGCAGTAGGGGGACAGTATGCCAGTGCAGAGAGCTAGACAGCTGGCAGCTGAACCTATAGATTTGCCAAGCATAATGGCTCAGCAGCAGAAAACTTCTGATGATGGTGAAACTAGTTCTGTCACTGTGCAGCAGGAGGATGCAGATCAGAGTCAGACAAATTTAAAAGAGTTAGGGGAATGAGTTTCCTCCACCTGTTATGTTCTCTTCTCTAAATTGTAATCGTTCTCTGTGAGCAGATCACTTGGGGAGCTTCTGGAGGCAGCCTTAGTTTCAGTTCAGTTCAATAATCTCAAAATGCAGCCAGGAGTTAAAGTCCAAATCCTTTATTGTCTCTTCCAAAATCTTATCTCCTTCACTCGGGGCTCGGCTAGTTTTCTGGAGGTCTTCTGGTCTGGTTTCAGTGTTCTCTACAGGACAGCCTGCCACCACTTCTCTATCTTCCTTCATTCTGCCCGACTTGTGAATCTTCTTGACTGAATCCTGATTCTAAATCTCTGAAGTTCCCTTTGGCCCTGAGAGCTTCTTGCTTATATGCTGTACACTAAGTACACACCAATCATTTCATCACTAGGAAACCATTATTTGTTGTAGGATTAAATCAATGCTAAATTAGATTTAACCATTGTCTCCTCAATTCCACTCAGTACCTTGTTTCAAGTTCTGTCCCATAACATCTCCTTGTAGGGTCAGATCAATCCTACTGAATCATGCTAAATTAAATAATTATTGTTTCTATTCATTCCAGTGACTTAGCACCTTGTAAGAATCCTAACATCCACCTGCCAAGGAGATGGAGACACAGTGATTGGAAGTTCTTACCTATCTTCCTAAGCATATTCACTGGGTCCTTTTAAAGAGATTCAGTATCTTCCCTTTTGGATAGTAGCAATGAAGAAAATATAACTACTCACATCAGTGTTGAGTTGCAGGGGCAATTAGCACAGGAATGAAGAGCATCTCTATCACTGAAGAGGGTCTTTCATCTACCAGAGATGAAAAGAATGGCAACAGACTTAACTATCTGCCACCTGTGTGATAGGGCCTGACCATAATGTTTTCTACCCTTAGGGAAGCAGCTGCATCAAAATCCCAAAGTTCCTACTTTGAATGTTTTGTTTTCTTTTGTTTCTGTTTTTAACATGATTCCCATAGTTTCAATTAGGCACAATGTCAAGTTCATTTCACTTTACACAAGTCCAATTCCTACAACTGACACCAACTTATTGTAGTTCTAAGTAATTTAAACAGCTCTGTTTCCCAGAAGAAATATAGATGGTAATATGAAATTTCTCTTCTCTAAGAAAAATAATTTAATTACTTACTTTAAAGGATTAATGATTTTATCAGATCCTCTTATTTGACCACATTTGTCTCCTGATCTACTTCTATTACACTTTTTCTTGTAGATTTACATCAAAACTGTCATATATGCATCAAAATCATATTCTTTGATTGATCTTAGGTTAAGATTACAAATGTAATCCCTTCAGTCACTAAGTAGCCATTAAGGAAAGTTTTTACAAAATTAAAAAATCAACTAGTTATGTAAAACACAAGATAATAATAACATTGAATTTTAATAACATATAATGATCTAAAATTTTAAATAATACCTTTACAATTGTTGTTTGATGTAAATTTGTGGATTTATGCTTTCAAAGTTATGAATGCTTAAAACTGCACTAAGACTTTTGAAAAACCACTCCTTGTGCACTAATCATCCTTGCAAATAGGATTCATTCTGCTTGTTCATTCAGTCTGTTTTCATTATCTATTGGATTATTCTTAGTTTGGATTCTCCAGAGATCATGATTCACAACCTCATAGTACATCTGACATAATACTGGGGCAACAGAGGTGAGCTACTGGGTAATAAAAAGCTTGTTACATATCTTATTTTATTATATATCTAAAAAGAATAGCAAGTTGTACATGATAAATTTACAGTTTGATGTGCAGTCATCTTTCTTATTATGCTGTTAAAGAAATGCTTATTTTATTCCACAAATTAAAAATAAAATAAATTTAAATTTAAAAGAGAAGTTTGAAATCACTAAGAAGTTTGGAATAGCTGAAAGTATTTCATAGTGTAACCCAGCTAAATCTACTACAATTACTCAAATCTATAGATCCAAGGTACATATAACACACACACACACATAGAGAGAGATGTATATGTATGAGATATATATATATATATATATATATACATTTGCACATATATATATACATTTGCACATATATATATATATATATATATATAATATCTACAGGTGCATATCCATTTATATGTATAAGAGCTAGTGTATGGCATAGTTGAGTGTTGGGCTTTCAGTCAGGAAAATTTAAGGTCAGGTTTTTTCTCCCCTGACACTAGCAATCGTGACTGTTGGGAAATTCCTCTATGATTCAGCAAGCAATTCTTTAGAATTTATCTACCAAGTTATAAATGGGTTATTGATCTATGGAAATTCTCTGTGAGATTTCATGCATTCAATAATGTATGTTTATAGAAAAACTCAATGTTCTGCATCTTTCAGTACATTGTCTAGCCAGCTGCAGCTCTAAAACAAAGTACATATGGTGGGGAAGGGTAGAGAGAATTTTTTGTACATATCATGGATCATTGTAACAACAAAAAATATCACCATCTGGTGGCCAGCTCTCTGATAATGATCCTCTCCATACTTTGTATACTTGTCCTCTGACAGTAAACAAATAATCCTTTGCTGGGCCCACACTCCAAACTCATAGGCAGAGACAATTTTGTTTTAGTTTTAGTGACTCCAATTTATGATCTCAGTGAACTGCCTGGGGTTAAGAAATGTTCTCTAGGGTCCGGTGGTATTTATCAGAGGCAATATTTGAATCAGGATCTTCCTGATCAAAGGCTAGTTGCTTTTCCATTATGCAATACTGCCTTATATATTTTACACAGAGTAGGTGTTTAACAAACATTTGTTGAATTGATTTGACCTGATCAAATCTGTCATAGATTGTTCTTCACTGGCATAGACTTCAAGAATCTTGGGCTGTAACTATAAAAGAAAGGATGCCATAGCAGAGTAGGACTTTGGTGAAAGTGATTACACTACTTTAAGCTCTTAAGCTAAAGGTTCCATATAAACATGAGGTTATTACATTAATTCTATTTATCATATTTGTAGCATACTGCTTTCAATTTTCTAATGAAATATTATGAATTTTCTTTTCATTTGATTGTATGATATGAACTTACCAATGAGAATTTGAATGCACAGTATTCTTGTCCCTAATCTTTTACTCTTAGACTACAGAGAACTTTCATAGTATCATACTACTTACTAGGATTCATGTTCAATGAATAAGTAATAATAAGAATAATTAATAATAATAATTTGTACTTAAAAGGGAAAAAAATAAAAGCTGTGGAAATAAAAGAGGTTTAAAATAAATAAAAATGTTCTTGATATATCCTTAATCTCCCATTAATGATGACTTGCATTAGGCCCCTTTGGCTTTTCCAGAAATTCACTCAGCTGTTCTGAAGTTCTACTGTACTAATGATTCTGGACTCAAGATGAAATTCATTATTGACTTTCATTAGGCTTGGCACTGGGACTATCAGAAGTAGCAAGGTGAATCTGTCTATCATATAGGTTTTGATTATAGATTCAAATTCATATATATATATATATATATTAGAAAAGGCAGCAAATGAATTACAAATTCAATGGAACATTTGTTCCTTAACATCTTGCATAAACTTCAATGGTATGTGCAAAGCGGAAGTTAAAACTTCAGGAAAGTCATAAAACAGAAGGTTAAAGATTGAAAAGACACCTTTCATATACTTTAGAAAGCTAAATATGAAATTTAGTAAATAATACACAAAAATGAAATTTAAAATTGTTTTGGATGGAACTATATTTTTACTAAAGGTATTTTAAAATGGAGCTACTCATATAAGATTAGAAAATGAATGACAGTGAATATAACTCTTATGAAAGAACATTTAAATAGAGTAAGTCATGGAAGATAAAAGAAAGGATAAAAAAGTCAGCATTTAAAGAGTGTTTTAAGGTTTCCTAGGTATGTAATATAAATTGTCTCATCTGAGGACCTCAGTTTAAATCCTAGACATCTACTGGCTGTGTAATACTGGGCCAATCACATAACATTATTCAACCTCAGTTTTCTCAACTGTAAAATTAAAATAATAATACTTTCACCTCATAAGATCACTGTGAGAATCAAATGAGACTGGTTCGAGAAAATCATGGGGAACAAAGGAGTTAATAGCTTGTTAAGCACAAAAACAATGGAGGAAACATATCAAAAAACAGAATAGGCCAGATGACCAAAGAGGCACAGAAATTTAAGGAAGAAAAGAATATCTTGAAAAGTAGAATTGGCCAAATGGAAAAGAATATACAAAATCTCACTGAAAAAAAGAATTCTCTAAAAATTAAAATTGGACAAGTGGAAGCTAGTGACTCCATGAGATATCAAAAAGCAATAAAAATCAAAAGAATGAAAAATAGAAGAAAATGTAAACTATCTCTTTGGAAAATAGATCAAGAAGGATTATTTAAGTATTATTAGACTACATGAAAGTCATGGTAAAAAAAAAAAAAAAAAAAAAAAAAAACAACCTAGATATCATCTCTCAAGAAATTATTCAAAAAAAACCTGTCCTGAAATTCTAGAATTAGAGAGTTAAATAGAAATTGAAGAAATCTATCAATCACCTTCTGATCCCAAACTAGAAACTCTCAAGAATATCATAGCCAAATTCCAGCGCTCCCAAGTCAAGGAGAAAATATTTCAGGCAGCCAGAAATAAACAATCCAAGTATCATGGAGCCATAGTCAGGATAACACAAGATTTAGTATTTCCTACATTAAAACATCAGGGAACTTGAAATATGATATTCCAGTTTGTAAAGGAATTAGGATTACAGGTAAGAATCACCAAACCAGCAGCCCTTTTTGTAGTGGCAAGAAACTAGAGACTGAGTGAATGTCCATCAATTGGAGAATGGATGAATAAGTTATGGAATATTATTGTTCTGTAAGAAATGATGAGCAGCATGATTTCAGAAAGGTCTGGAGAGACTTACATGAACTGATGCTGAGTGAAATAAGTAGAACCAGAATTTCATTATACATGCCAACAACAAGATTATACGATGAACAATTCTGACAGACATGGCTCTCTTCAATAATGAGTTGACTGATGCCAGTTCCAATAGTCTTGTGAGGAAAGGAGCCATCTACACCCAGAGAGAGTACTGTGGGAACTGACTATGGATCACAACATAGCATTTTCCCTCTTTTTGTTGTTGTTCATTTGCATTTTGTTTTCTAGCTCCTTTTTTTCCTTTTTGACCTGATTTTTCTTGTGCAGTAAGATATTTGTAGAATTATGTATAGAAGAATTGCACATTTTTAACATATCTTGGATTACTTGCCATCTACGGGAGGAGATGGGGAGAATGGAAGGAAAAAACTTGGAACACAAGGTTTTGCAAGAGTGAATGCTGAAAATTATCTATGCATATATTTTGAAAACAAAAGGTTTTAATTAAAAACAAGAGATCCTTAAAAATAGCTTTGAATTATATTTTCAATAATTCAAATGAAATAGAGGACTTCCAAGCAATCTCAATGAAAAGTACAGAAGTGAATATAAATTTTGAAACATAAAAAAGTAAACAGGAAAATGAGATCATAATGGATTCAATAATGTTATACTGTTGACATTCCTACATGGAAAAATGATACTAGTAACTCCTAAGAACTTTCTCATTATTAGGACAGTTAGATGGAGTATACATAAACAGAGGGCATGAGTATGCATTGAACATGATCTAAAACTATTAAAAATAAAAGTAAGGGGTGTCCTGAAAGAAGAGCAAAGGGAAAGGTAGAATGGAATAAGTTATTTGACATAAAAAATGTATTTAAAAGTGTTTACAGTAGAGAAGATAGAGAGGGGTGGCAGCTAGCACTTTAAACCTTGCTATTGAGGAAAACAGAATGGAGAAAAATACATAGTTATAATCATAACTATAATGCTTTCTTCTCTAAGTTATAATCGTTCTCTGTGAGCAGGTTTCTTGGGGAGCTTCTGGAGGCAGCCTTCCTTTCAGTTCAGTTCAATAATCCCAAATGCAGTCAGGACTTAAAGTCCAGATCCTTTATTGTGTCCTTCAAAGAACTGAATCTTTTCTGGGGGCCCGGTTAGCTGATAGAGGCCTATCTCTCTCCTTGGTTCCAAGAGCTCCCTCCGAATCTCTCTAGCCAGCTTCAGCTTCTGTTCCTCCCAATGTCTCCAACCAGCACAAAGGTAGAAGTTGGAATGAATCTTGACTCTGAATCTCCCAAAGTCCTCCTGAAGTCCTCTCCTTGACTGAATCTCCCAAAGTCCCCTCAATGTCTCCAGCCAGCATAAATGTGGAAGTTGGAATGAACTCTTCCTCCAAAAGAGTGGGCTTCTGGGTTCTCCCTGGGCTTGTGGGAGCTCCTTAAAAGTATCCTCTCTTAAAGGTGTAAATCTTGTGGAATTCTAGTAAGTACATTACTGAACTAGAGAACTGTTAAGTACCATGCTAAATTAGATAATTATTGTCTCTATCCATTTCAGTGATTTAGCACCTTGTAAGAATCCTAACACATAACTGTGAAAAAATTGACATTAAATTTCTCATTTCTCAAATATATGAAATATTAAGTCACATTTATAGAAAAAAAGAGCCATTCCTCAATAGATAAATGGTCCCAGGATAAGAATAGGCAGATGAAATAATAAAACTAATCATAGTCATATGTCAATGTTATAAGACAAACATATACATAGGACATTCCTATATATTCCCCTATCATATAAGTATGAAATTTACATATTATGCATAATGATTATTTATGTATATAAAGCATACATTTACAGTCATCTATCATATAAGAATATACATACTAATTAAATATTACTAAAGACATTAATATTACTAAACATTATTTAATACATGCATATCTTTATCTAATAATTCTCATATAGTACATAATTCATAATACATATATATTACATAAGACATAATATGCTGGTGTACATAGACATTACCTCCATGAAGGTAGATCAACAAAACTACTTCCTCTAGCAGATCATAACCTTTAGGGAATACCTTTATCCTCACCTCACGTGAGATCAACAACCTGCCATCTAAAGACACATGTTCCTTCAGAGCAAGCCCATAAACTGCAGATGAACCTTAGTTCCTTTGACCAGCTATTAGTTGCTATTTCAGGCTTATTTTTTTAAAAAATGCTCTAAATCACTATTGATTAGAGAAATGCAAGTAGGGAAATGCAACAACTCTGAGCTACCACACCTATCAGATTGACAGAAAAGGAACTAATGTGATAGAAAAGGAACATGACAAATGTTGGAAGGAATATAGTAAAATTGAGATACTAAGGCATTATGGATGAAGTTGTATACTGATTCTACCATTCCATAGAGCAATTTGCAACTGCAGCCAAAGGGCTTTTTTTTTACCATGAAAACCCTTTGACCAAGCAATATCACTACTGGGTCTGTATTCCAAGGAGATTTTTTTAAAAAAGGAAAAGGACTGATGTGAACCAAAATATTTATAACAGTTGTTTTAGTGGTAGCAAGGAATTGGAAACTGAGGAGAGGCCAGTCAATTGGGAATGACTGAACAAGTTCTAATATATGACTGTAATGGAATATTATTATAATATAAAAATTGACAAGCAGGATGTTCTCAGAAAAACCTAGAAAGATTTACATGAACTGAACTGATATAAAATAAAATAAACAGAACCAGAAGAACATTGTATAAGAGTAATATTTTAAGATGAACAACTACGAATGACTTAGCTATTCTCAACCATGCATGTATTTTGAAAATAAAAAGTTTTAATTAAAAAAATAAAAATAAAAGAAATTAAAATCTCATTACAAATATGAAGTAATCTAAAATATATTTCCATATTAGTTATATTCTGGAGGGGAAAGGACAAGAAAAAGGAAGAAAGAAAAAAAATATGTTTCAGTCCTCCTCTAAGTCTCTAAGTCCTTCAATTCTCTGCCTGGAAATAGGTAGTATTTTTCATCATGAGTTCTTTGGAACTGTGCTGGGTCATTGTTTTGAGCAGAGTCATTAAATCTTTGACAGTTGATTATCTTTAAAATATTGACATTATAATGTAAATTGTTCTCTTCATTCTGCTCCCTTTACTTTGCATCAGATCACATAAGTCTTCCCATGTTTTTTTTTTTCCTGAAACTATATTCTTTAACATAATAATATTCCATCACATTTATTATCATTAGTTCATTATCCATTAGTTGCTTATCCATTTTCCAATTATTAGGCATCCACTCAATTTCCAATTCTTTGCCACTACAAAAAGAGCAACTATAAATATTTTTGTACATATTTGCCTTTATTTTTCTTTGATCTCTTTGGAATACTAAAAACAATTTCAATTTATACACTTAAAGTCACTACACTATAAATGCCAACTCACCATGTGATACCACTATTAGACATAACCAATGCATTCAAAGAAAAGAGAAAGGAGCATATATGTAGAAAAAAATGGTAACATTTTCTTTTGTTTGGGGGGAGGGAAATAAATATTCATCACTTGGGAAATGTCTCAACAAACTATGGGACACTATGTACCATTATGTACATATCATATCAAAACATATGATGGGATATTATACCATAAAAATGATGAAAGAGTCAGGTTCAGGGAAAGCTGTGATGACTTATATAAACTGATAGAGTGAAATTAGCAAACTAGAATAATTTATATAGTAATAATAGTACTGTAAAGAATAACAACTTTGAGCGGAAAGGGACCTGTATGTGCCAAAATGTTTGTGGCAGCTCTTTTTGTAGTAGCTAGAAACTGGAAGTTGAATGCATGTCCATCAATTGGAGAATGGTTGGGTAAATTATGGTATATGAAGGTTATGGAATATTATTGTTCTGTAAGAAATGACCAACAGGAGGAATACAGAGAGGCTTGGAGAGACTTACATCAACTGATGCTGAGTGAAATGAACAGAACCAGAAGATCGCTGTACACTTCAACAACAATACTGTATGAGGATGTATTCTGATGGAAGTGGAAATCTTCAACATAAAGAAGATCCAACTCACTTCCAGTTGATCAATGATGGACAGAAACAACTACACCCAGAGAAGGAACACTGGGAAGTGAATGTAAATTGTTAGCACTACTGTCTATCTACCCAGGTTACTTATACCTTCGGAATCTAATACTTAATGTGCAACAAGAAAATGGGATTTACACACATATATTGTATCTAGGTTATATTGTAACATATGTAAAATGTATGGGATTGCCTGTCATCAAGGGGAGGGAGTAGAGGGAGAGAGGGGATAATTTGGAAAAATGAATACAAGGGATAATATTATTTTAAAAATTACTCATGCATATATACTGTGAAAAAAATTATAAATAAATAAAAAAAAGAATAACAACTTTGAAAGACGTAAGAACTCTGATTAATGTAATGACTGATCATGATTCTACAGAGATGATGTTGTTCCTTCATTCTCAAAGAGGACCAAAATGATATCACTATGTAAGAGTCGAGAAATGCTCTGCCACAGGTCGGAAACAAATAGTCCATATGAACATTTGGGGTGGCTTCTCTAATTTTGCATAGTTCAAATGTGTTTTGCTCATAGAGCACAGCATCTTCTCTGATGAAGGCATATCATGCTGGGCAGTCCTGTGTCAGTGTCTTGAATGATGTATCCTATGTACTTCCTGGCAGAGATGTAGTGGACTTGAGATACACAATGAGATATATACTTTTAGACATGGTCAATATGGGATTTGTTTTACTTGGTTATACTTATTAGTTGCAAGAATTTTTTTTCCCCATTTCCATAGAAGGAGGAAATTCAGAGGGGAGATAGTAATAGTGTAGATTCTGGGAAAAGAGGAAAAGGAAATAGAATTGCTAAAGAATTTATAAAATACAAAGGGGGGAAAAAAAGAAATTCAGTGTGAAACTCAGACAAGCAGTACAGCTTTTGAAGTAACATTAATACCCACACATATTTGAAACAGAGATTTGTGATTTTATAATATTTTTTCTATTTTTCAGATGTGGAAATGTTAAAGAAGGAACTAATTTTAGAAAAAAAATGTATACTTGCCCATAATCATTTGAATTCTCTATTATAATTTTAGTACTGCAATAATCTATTATATTTAGAAAATATGTGTGAATCCATATGGAAGGCTGTCTAAGGGCTTTGTGTTACTTAGATGTTTTCATAATGATAATGTGTGGATGTATATGTACAGATATGTAAATATATGTACATGTATGATATATATGAAGTAAAGGTTCAAACTTTGGAGTATTTAAAAACTATAGTAAATGAAATCTCATGCTATACTATAAAATAGAAAATATGAATACTGTTTTATGATTAGCTTATTGGAATGCAAGAAACTCAAAATATTAAGGCTTTACCTAAATCTCTCCTGGTTTCATCAATTTTTTGCTCCCAAGTAATTTTAATATAAAAATTTTAAATTAATAACTTCCTATAGCTTAGATATATTTATTTCTTAGTTTTCTTAACTGGATTTATCACTTTGAAAACTAAATTATAATTATGATGGGTAGGAATAACACATTTAAAGACAAGAACAACATGGAGCTTATTTTTAAAACTGTCTCACTTGTCAAAAAGATCTTTTATTTAGGAAGATGGAATCACAGCACACTCTCCTGGCTTATGTTTGTATCATTTTACTTAGAAAGAATTCATTTCCTACATTTTTCCCTCCTGAGTTATCTAATTGATATTCTGAAGATGTTGGAGGGTGGGAGAAGGTAAAAATTATGAATGGTTTTTAAAAGAAAATAATTAGAAGCCTCCTCTTATCTTGTGATTGTTATTATTGCAGTTATGAAGGAAGAAAAAATCCACTATTTAATATAGGTGTTGGGTTTTAAAGGAATCCAGGACAGTAAATTACTGAAGACAAAAATACTAAAAACTTCCCAGTTCAATACAATGAACAGTTGTCAAAGGTCTACTATCTGTAATGCATGGTGCTAGGCAATGAGGATATAAGATAAATGAAATTACTTTCAAGGAGTTCCTATTCTGACTGGCTAGATAAAGTATGTAGATACAAATTATCTTATATTAAGTAAATTGCTATGAAATATTTTATATTAAGTAAATACCAAGTAATTTCAAGAGGAAGAAAATACTAATAACTGGGCATCTGGGAAGGTATTGAGTAAGAGTTGAAATCTGAGCTGTGCTTTGAAGGAAGCCATTTTTCAGTAGATTTAATTTTTTAAAAATTATGGTTCTCAATTCTAAGCTTTTAACCAGTGCTCCTTCTATCAGAACAAATCTAATTGCTTTTCTGTCCTTACAGTACTTATAGATAGCTACCAGGTCCCATCTCCTGAAGCTTCTCTTCTTTAGATTCATTACCAGTTCTTTCAAATGATCTTTATGTGGCATTGACAGGAGTGAACCCTGAAACTGTCCTCCTTGACTTTTGGGGTGAACTCAGAAACTCTTCTCTGACAGAGACCCACCCTTCAGGGAAGTTAAGTGTTTTCATAAAGATTGGCTCAGGACTTCTCTCTACTTAGCTGAAACTTAAGTGGTCTCATTCAACCGGAAATCTAGGCCTGAGGGCAGTGACAACATTGAAGGAATCTCATTCAATAGAAACCCCAGTCTCAGATTACAAGATTACTCCTTGTCACATGCAGCTCCTTATTCCACTTGGGGTGCAATATCTTTACATGTGAGTGCTCTCTCTATAGGAATATACTTTTTTGGTAATCTATATTTTGTAAGATATTTGGGGGCTTGGGAGCTAGATTTATCTATTTATTATACATATAGTGTGTATATATATATTTATTATACATATATACATATATATTTATATACATATACTATATATATGTATATATATATACATATATACACACACACATATATATATACTACATATAAATACTGCATTTATTATTATTTTAAAAGTTGAGGTGATTTTTCCCTTTGTCCTGTACTCTTATGATTTCTAGAAATATACCTCTGAAAAAATAGGCTTAAAAAAAAAAGCCCATTGTGTTTCAAATGCAGTTATTTAACAACATCTTTAAACCCAAATAACTCTTGAGTTTTACTGAATGGCAAATAGTAGCCCCATCACACAAGCCTAGGTGGCTCATTGTTTAGGGTTTGTAGATTTAGACTGAGTATAAATAGTTTTGTACTCTGGTCAGAAACTTTGAGGGTCTTCAGCTCCTGGACTGATATGTTTGTAATGATAAATCAGGCCATTTTTTTGTCTCAAATCTTACATAGCCTTTAATCATTAAATGGGAATTGCCTCAGAGACCTGGGAAAGACTTTATTTTAGAAAAGCCAAGGTTGATCATTGCATCCTGGGCCATTTCTAGTCACTGTGACTTTGACTCTGCAAGAGAGTCTGATTACTGTGCAACTCTGCCTCTCTTAAAACCAATTTACAATTGTCAAAATACCACCCTTGTAATGCCATTGGTTCTCTTAAAGAACAAAGGATGAACAACAGATGAGGAAACTGAGGCAAATGGGATTACACAAGTAAAAAGATTGCCCATCACAAGTTAATAAGTGTATTACACAGTTAATAAGTGTTTTGACACCAGATTTGAACTCAGGGAGAGGAATCTTCTTGATTTCAAGCAGATACTCTTATCTACTATACCACCTAGCTGCCTAGCATATTGTTAAGTGCTTAGTAAATATATATTGGTTAAGTGAGTAACTAAAGATTAACTTGGAAAGAGTTATCTCTACTAGAGTACTCTAGGGAACACTGCTTATTGCTGTGCTGATTAACATTAGTGACTTAGATAAAGATAAAGATAAAGATTGCTTATAAAATTTATAGAAGATACAAACATAGGAAATAACACTTTGGATGACAATTAGAATCCAAAAATATCTTAATAGGCTAGAATATTGGATTGAAAATAATTTTAAAAATTTAATTTTAATAAAGTCTTAAATATGAATTCAAAAAATAAAACTCACAAATATAACTTAAAAAGAAATGTGTTATGGGCCAGAACTCTGAAATTAAGTCAGTGGAATTGATGAGACAATGGTTATCCAGTTTAGTATGGTTCAGTATGATTGATTTAATCTTAAAACAAATAATGGTTTCCTAGTGATGTAATGATGGGTTTATACTCAGTGTAGAACATATAAGCTGGGACAAACTCAGCCAAAGGAGGCAGAGACAGATTCATTCCATCGTCCACCTTTGTGGTGGCTGGAGGTTGAAGCACAGACTCTTGCATTCACTTCATCTCACACCACTGTGGTGGCCTATTCTCCTGCATCTTCTCCACTGAAACCAAGTCCCCTCTGAAGGCTACAAGAAAGCTAGCTGAGCACCAGTCGAAGGAGACAATGAAGACTTTTGGACTTTAACACCTGGCTATTCTCATGGTGATTACTTGGTGAAAGAAAGGCTGCCCCAAAACCCCCAGAAAACCAAACTGAGAACATTACAGAAATGTGATTAACTAGCAATTTTTCTGAAAAGCATCTGGGGGTTTTAGTAGACTACATATTCCATGTGCATCAACTGTATGATAAAGCAATAGGAAAAAAATATCAGATTGCAGTAAGAGAGAAATAGTGCTCAGGACTGGGTTATTCAGTCAACAAGTATTAAGCGCTTACCGTCTTATGCCAAAGTACAAGAAACATAACTATAAGTAAAAAGATACCTCCACCCTCAAGATTATATCATATTTTAAAAAATATATTTATTTATTCAAAACTTAGATGCAAAATAAAAACAAGTAATAAAGAAATAAAACAAAATAGAAAAAGAAAAACAGAAAAAGAAATTGTCACGTGACCAACTAGCAGAACATTGAGGAAGGATCAAAATATGTAACAACAAATTTCAATTTCAACAAATCATATACAATAATAGGAAACATAGTATTCATAACTGTTAAATTCTTTGTTTCCTTGAAGATTTTCTTTTGTTCTCTGCTGTGCATTTTTTATTTTATTCCTTTTCTTATTGAGTAGGGGATAAAGAATTAAACTTGTGCTTTAGGAAAATCACTTTGACAGCCACGTGGAAGATGGATTGGAGCCGAGGGAAACATGTGACCCAGACCCACCATCAGATTACTACAATTGTTCAGTCACGAAGTGGCAGGGGAGAGAAAATCCAGATAGGTGTCCTTTTCTACATCAGAATCCTCCAGGTCCATGAACAACCTAGGGCACCCAAAATTTTTCCATAGATCTTTGTCACTGAAAAGGCAATCCAAGTGGAATACCAAACTCACCAGCAATAGAACAAGTTGATTCAAGGCAAGAGTAGATATTGTTGAATTGCTTTTTCAATCATGGAGTTTTCTTGGCAAAGATACTAGACTAGTTTACCATTTCCTTTCTGTAGCTCATTTTATAGTTGAGAAACTGAGGTTAAATAGGGTTAAGTGATTTGCTCAAGCTCCCACAGATGAGTTGTGCTTTTTCCAAGCTGGGTAGTCTATCCCCTGCCTCACTTAGCTGCCCCAAAAGAACAAGTATCATCAATTTGAGAGTAAACAGAATCAGGTAAACCTTGAGCAAGTGTGATGCCCCTAAAAGAAATTTAGCAGTTAATACTATTTACTCAGGCCATAATAGCATTTTCTAGCCCAGCAAGCAAACCTATTTTTTTATGAATCTGAAATCCATAAAGATTCTCAGTAAACCATGGAGTCTGTGTCTACTTACGAACAAAAGAAAAATAAAAGCATTTACCAGCCAAACATCAGCATTTAGGGATGGAAATTTATACTTTCATATTAGCTTCAACAGTAATACATATAAAAATAATCAAGTTACAGCAGGTATGATTACTTAAATATTCAACTGTAAAAATTATCTAAAAAGAAACTGGTCTAACATGTAAAGGAAACACACCAGAAAAATTATTATATTTCTTAAAAAGCAAACAACAATTGCCAATTTTTCTTTATATCATAAGAACAAGGGAATTCAATAAAAAAAGTCCATGATGGGGAATATTCCATTGAGTCCCTACAAGTATGAAGGATCCAACATTTATCCCAGACAAATCCCTACATGAAATCATATAAACTCTAAAGTCCTTTATTCCAACTCAAATTTATCCAACAAGTCAGAGTCCCCAGAGGCTAGCTATCTTTAGGAATCTTCTCTGGGCCTTAGATGCTGTGTCCTAATCCAATATGTAATGTGAAAGGAATTGGGACTTGTGCGTTCTTATTTTCTTATCTTTCCTGGATGAATTTATTTTCCTTGATTTTGTCTCTAGTCATTTGGCTCAATCTGACATGGGATTTAGACTAGGTTATATTTACTTTGTTGGTCTGTTTCAGGATCTTATTGGAGATTTCAATGCTCCTAGTTTTAGAGGATCTCTTGCAGATAGATAGGAAAACATCGGCTCCCCCTCCCCACAAAAAAAAAAAAAAAAAAAAAAAAAAGCTTCTTTCCAGGGATTGAGTGTGGAGCAATAGATAAAACAGACATTTCTAAAACAGTGTTGCTCAACTATTTTGGAGGGATCTTTTTTTCTTGTTGATGCAAGGGATGCTTTCTAGAAAAGGTTGGAGAAGGGATATGATGAGAAACAGGTGAGATAAAAAACAAAATATAGCTATAAAATTTTATTTGGAAAAAAACTCCCTTGTTTCTGACACATCTCCCTCCCACCCCCAGTAAAATGCAACAAACTTAGGTATTATAACTCTTTGCTTTGCATATAGTAGGCATTTAATAAATCCTTTTTGATTAGAATTAAATTCCCTTATAATAAAATTGATTTCTTGATCATAGATTAGCATATGAGCCAACCTTGATTCCTTTCTAGAATCTTCTTTCTGATAAAAATTCATGCTGTCTAATGGAGCTCCCAACAAATTTTGCTTTAGGGACTCCCTGGCTCCCAACTCATAAAGAAACTGAGATAATAGTCACAACCTAGATGTTTAAGTCACTTCCTAGAAAGCTGGATCCCTTCTCTTGGGTAGAAAGTGGGGAGAATGGTTTTTAAGCTCCAGGTTTGACCATAGAAAAAAAAAAAGAAAGTACTTGACACATACATACAACAAATACTAAATCAGTGTCTTTATGAAAGGTTTTATAAGGATAAAGCATAGCACTATTTTTTCATATGCTAATAAATAATCAATGAAGGATAAGCTTGGATTCAAAGGGCATCCAGAGCCTCAGAACATCTTATGTGAACTTTCTTCTTATCTGGTACCTTCCAGGATTTTTCAAAAGATGTTCAATGTTTAGTTGTGCATAGTGGCTTCCCAATAATAGAAGGAAAGCATCTACTGCATTTGAAAAGCAGCACTCCTTGGCCCCCTGCTGGCTATACTTTACATCTTCCTCCCTTATTATTCTTATTGATAATGTTTAATCATGCACTCTAAATGGATAAACAAATGGAATTATCAGATGATGATAATTAAGCAAGCAGAAACTCATTATGCACCCCTGAAATCTACTTACAGCACTAGAAACACTGGTTACCCTAAATGACAATCATGCAAGTGATCCTTGGTATGTGGGTTGAATGCAAACCTCAACTTTTGCTTCTGAATAAAGAGCGCCTAGATTTAGTGACTAGAGGACATTTTAGCTTTGCATTACTCAGTGAAATTGATAAATCTATCTTTTAATATGAATATTCTCCTAGTGATGCTATATAGCTAGAACACCACATTAATCTATGGAATCAAAAGTGCTAGTGGTCCAAAAGGCAATAGTACCATATAATATAGAGACTATAGGTTGCAGTATTTTGCCTCCAATGATTTACATGCAAAAAGTGATATTAAGATATAATCCACAAAATTTATGATTGGAAAAGGGAATGAACTGTCCTTGCAAGTGATAAACACATAATAGTTCAAATATTGTACTGATACTCATAGAATCTTTTTTAAAAATGAAAATAAAGGACTCTGCAATAATGGGGCTTATTGAGGGAAGGGCATGGACAAATCACATAGGATAAAAGGCATATCTAGGTTGCCACTGGAAGGAATACCTATATCAATGAAATTGCAGGTCCACTGAAATATAACTTAATAGGTAGTGTAAAATAGAATGATTTTAAATTGAGCAAGTTACTTAACCTCCCTAGGCCTCAATTCTTTTATCTATAAAATTAGGAGGTTAAACTAGATGTCTTCTGAGTTCTCCTCTAGCTCTATTTGGTATTCCATAGAGTATTTGTTTTCCCTTGTACTATAAAATTTCACTCCTTTGGGCAGAGGAAGGAGGCAGTCTAAATTATAAAATCTGTTTTCAAAAGGAATTAATTGTCATTATTTTCATATATGCTCAAATGTTCAAATGAGGTTGTGATTTAATCAATTCAGAATCCCTCTGATTCTGACTGCTGCTAATCCATACCTGCCCATTCCACGAAACTCTTGACCACATGCTCCCATAAATTATGTCCACCTAACATTGGAGATCATCTTTACTTTCTCCTAACAATGAGAGGTACCATTGTCATATGACAAATCTATTATTTCTTCCTATCACTAGTAATATCTTTTACTATTGTTCTTCTGTGGAATTCCTCACTGATTATTTGCTGTTGCTTACTTACACGCACTATAGACATTTTTACTTTACTCTGTGTCATTTGAGAGTGTTACATTCCAAACCTTGCTGCCATGTAGAAGTAATGATAATATCATTAGAATATTAGGATAGAAAACATGGGCCTTTGCTTGCATGGGTTCATAAAATAGCTTTACCATTTCCCAAATGCAATCCCTCCTGTTCCTTTCCTGTTCAATCTTAGACTCACCTAATTGTTCCTTTGTATTTTCTTTTCTTCAGTATTATCTTACTGATCCATAAGCTGTATAGATCAGTTGTCCATCTAAATATGACATGTTTCATATTTATCAAATTACTCTAATAATTTGTTGCCCTTAGAAAATGTTTCAATAAATAGGTAATATTAATATTGGTTTCTCCATTTCCTGAAATGTTTGAAGGTTTTAAACAGTACTTTCCCTTTCCCCCAACTAAAGAAATCATAAGATTGTCTTTTGTTTTTGCATTACAATCATTTTTTGATATAAACTGACTTCACTTCAGAATTGTAATTAAATTCTTCCTTATAACAAAGTAAATCACTTAAGTAAATACTACCACACCATCACCACAACCAACAGCAGCTGCCTGATAGCAGCAGCATCGGAAGCACAGCATAGCAGAAAGACAGATGGCCTGGAAGACATGGCTTTGAGTCTCATCTTTGACATTTACTAGCTATGGTACTCAGCAAATCTCTAATACTCTAAATTGCAGAGAGTGTACTAATCTGCACTGGTAGAGGAATTCTTGGTGGATAGGTTAGTGTAGCTTAAGAGTGACTGAAAGGCCTCACATCCACTGGTGAGTAGGGGATGTCTGCCCCAAGCACAAGAAGACTTTGTTCCAAAGGCCTGAGGCGGCTGGAACAGGCACAGGGATGTGCTTGGAACTTAGTCAGACATGGAAGACGCCAAGGTCATCTGGTGCATCCAGGGACATTGCCAGCCAGCCAGACTTTTCTCTTGTCTAGACTGTGGTGACTCTGAAAGAGAGGGAGACTGACAACTTTGGCGGCTCTAGCTCACTTAAATCACTGGACTCACATGTAAGTCAAGACAACACTCAGATCTTGATGTCATAGGTCTTTGTGGAAAATGAAGGACAAACAACAACAAAGGCATTTCCTCACCAGGAACCATATAGAATTATGAAATCACAAATCTAGTCTGTAATATGTCAGTGCTCACATATGAAAGTGCATCTTAGGTTCTGCCCTTCTATCTCCTACCTGTACGAGGCATATTTCATTATGTTTTCTTCTGGATTAGTACTGCTTCCCTCTACTATCCTCAATTGTTCCAAATTTAATTTCCTTTTAATTATTTTTTTCACTTACATTATTGTATTCATTTTGTAAATTTTTCTTTTAGTTGCATTTTTAAATTTTTTTATATTTATATTAATTTAAATAAATCTTATGTATCTCTAAATTGCTTATATTATTTCTTTAAAGTTTTGTTTAAATCATTAAGTTTTACATTTTATAAAAAAAAAGTTTGAGAAAAGTAAAACTTTAATCCAGATCCTAAATTAGATTATTACTATTATGAATTAGTGAAGTCCTAATTAATGAGGTTCTACTTTAAAATTCAATAAATTGAATTGCCTTTTTCTTTTGTAGCCACAGATGACTATTAAATAGATATTTTTACTTTGATAAAGGTCTCACCTTTACCTTAATTTTATTTGCATAGTCTTTGTATAACCTTTAGTTTGATGATGAAATTTCTGTTTGTTGATGCAAACTATGCTTGTGTCAAATTATGTGTTTTGGTAACTAAATAATTAAGGAAAAAAGATGAATCCCAAATATAACAAAGAATACCAGGAAAGTTGGAATAGCATGTTTGAACCATGCAGAATTTTGTCACAGAAGAGCTGGTAATAATGATTTCTCAGAACCAACATTAGCATTAGAATTCATTTTCCTTTATCTAACGAGTGACCCACTTAAAAGATAATTTTTAGAAAATGCAAGTGATATTTAATTCAAAAAACTTTGGCCAATTAATCCTTTAATCCCAATTTCAGAAGACATTAATTCATATATTTTGATGTTTGTTTTTAATTTTTCCTAAGAAGAATTCCTGATCTCACTGTAGAAAGGAACTCCAGGCTGAAAATTTTCTCTGCTCATGAAGAGCAGCAACTGTCAAGGCGTCTGAGAGTTACCATGAGACATGGAGAGACTAAATCTTCTGTCCATGTTAACACAGTATGTCAGAGACAAGACTTGAAGTAAAGCCATTCTGATTCACAGATAGACCTTTATCCACTACATTCAGTCAATAAGCATTTATTAAGTGTCTGCTGTATTCCAGGCCACAAGTGTGATCTATGATATGACACTGCCACATAGGAAAGTGCGCGTTAGATTCTCCCTCCCACTCCAATATTCTCCCTCTGGGTCAGAGAGGAGGGGGGATGTTTCATTATGTTTTCTTCTGGACTATTATTGCTTTTACTCCTCATTTGTTCCAAATTTGTCTTCCTTTTAGTGAGCTTTTCATTTATATTATATTCATTTTGTACATTTTTCTATTAGTCATTTTTATTTTATTTCTGAGGATACAAAGAAAAGCCAAAGACACAAGTCTCTACCCTCAAGCAGCTGACAATTTAATGGGTAAACAAGCTTCATTCCCCAAAGCCCTAATCCCTACTTCCAGGCATTGAGGTCCCTAGCTGCTATTTTCCTTGGAACTCTCTCCATGGTCTATTCCCTTCAAGGACCTGACATCAATTCTCACAGCATTGTACTCTTTAGGGATTCAGGTACCAATCTTTTCACAGCTAGTTCCCTTCAGGAACCTGGGTGATCAATCCCAAAACATTCTCTTCAAATATTTAAGTACTTTCCTTTTGCTTGAGTTACTTAAACACTGGAACTTCCAGTTTTCTATATAATGAGGGCATTGAACTGTATCAACTCTAAGATCCCTTACAGATCTAAATCCACAATTCTGTGATCTAATTAAAAATTATGCTGGTAAAAGAACCCATATTTCAATTAACATCCAAACACAATAAACTTCTTTTTGAGCAGATACAATACTGTAATTTTACAGTAATTCTGATGTTCTAATTTAAACTTTAGCTTGATAGTTTTTTTCTTTTAGAAAACTCATAAAATTTGATTCAAATTCTCTTTGAAAACAAATTCTAACAAATATAGATGCTTAGAATTCAATTTTTTTCCCCAAACAGTATGTCTTTAAAAACTATCACTAGATGGTGCTTTCTTCACTAATTCTAAGATTATTAAAATTCATTTATTCTGCCTTTCTGAGTAAATTTTGAGTTGGTACAAATAAAATAGTGCATCTAGCTCAGGATGTCCCTAGGTATGTAAATGCTGGGGTATCGTATAAATAAGTATATAAAAATATGATCATTAATTTACAGTGGCTAATTTTTATTAACTAGTGAAAAATTAATCTAACTTTAAAGCCTGTTTTGGAGCTGGTAATTTCTTCAACAAACACTTTTAAATCTAATGATTTGCACAGCTTACATATAAGGAAAATGTAGAAAATATCGCTATGAACCATAACATCATTCAAATATTCCACATTTTCAAAAAAGGTTTTCAAGCTATTTCTACACTGAAAGTAATAAGTTTATTAAAATGCTAGAGAATTTTTTATTTGTTTTCTAATAAAAAGTAGAGGAAATTCTTTGGCTATTTATCAACCAAGCAGCATATTTAATGCCAAATATGTTTTAGGCACAGTGACAGAGGTTGGGGTATATCAATACAAAACTAAGATAGCCCTTGCCCTATAGGAACCTGTATTCTACTGGTATCTGTTATATATAAAGAATCACATGATGATCCTTCAATGAACAGATGAAGATGATAAAAATGCGCTATTTTAACACAGAAAGTTGGGAAGGAAAGCTGTTTTCTAGCTAGTTTCTAAAACTATTTATATACCATCTTATTGCTAGGCAATTTGTTGTTTAAATAAAGAATACAAAAGTATAACCTGTAATTAGAGGGAGTGTAAAATGGGACATTTGGAGGTGGGTGGAAGTTGCTTGCTTATTTATGGATCAATAACATGCTCTCAAAAGGTGGTTTTACTGTCAGTAGCATTCATGGTAATCAGGAAGAACAGTATAACTGAGAAGATTTTTCAATAATTCAGAAATGCAAAAATCCAATGAAAACTAATTAAAGCAATTTAAGCATGGCTTGATTCTGAATCTTTATTTGAATATTAATAGGAGAAAATGTTTTCTAAGTGATAATTTCTTACTGAATACTGTTAGAGTGGAATACTCAACTAATTCAATAGTTATTATTTTTATTTTTAAATAGCTGTGTTCTAGTTGTGATTTATTTATCCCTGACATCGAAGGTCAAGATTTCTAGTGCGGGCACTTCTAAAAGGTTGTAAAATGCATCTCTTTTTAAATGGGTGTGGTTCTGGAGTACTGGTTGATATTTATCATTGATAACCTGTACTCATTGGCCAGGAGGAAATGAGAGAGGATTTTGCTTTAAGACAAAATTTTTGTCTTTGGGGAAGAAAGAAGGTGAGAGAAAAACTAATGGCCTCAACATTTTAGGCAAATCTGGTAAGCCTCATCTGCAAACACTTAAGGTCCTGTTCCCTTTACTTCCCTGCCCTCTGCCACCCTTCTCTGGTATCCTTCAGGGATCATCTCTCACTTGCTTAATGAAGGGTTCATTAAAAAGAAAAGCTTAAAAAATGACAAATTATATCCAATACAAAAAAATGAGACCTAGTTCACTATAAATCCATTTTTAAAAAATTCTCATTGTTTGATCCTTTGCCATTTTGTGCTAAAACACAAGTGCTTCAGGGGCAGCTAGGTGGCGCAGTGGAGAGAGCACCAGCCTTGAATTCAGGAGGACCCGAGTTCAAATTTGGTCTCAGACACTTAACAGTCCTAGCTGTGTGACCCTGGGCAAGTCACTTAACCCCAGCCTCAGGGGGGGGAAAAATGAGGAAAAAAAAACAAAAAAAAAAACACAAGTGCTTCAGGACAACCATATACCATCATGATCACATTGGCCTCCTACCTCAGAAAGCCCCTTCCAATTGCTACTTTCTCTGCCTCTCATGCTTGATAATTGTGGCCAATTTTGTAAGACCAGCTGCTGAAGATTACGTTAACAAATTCCTCCATTAATTGCTGACACAAATAGGGCAGGATTCTAGAGTATCATTTGCAGTGCCAGCATCTGTGGAAGGCTCCCTCTTGTTTCTGTTGTACTTTTAGTACTTTCCTCCTGTTGAAATCTAGTTTGTTGGACTTTCTTAAGAAGTTTGAACATCTTTGAGGTTCTCTGTACTATATGGGATTACTACTATTTCTTCATTCTGAAAAGCACTTTCATTTGAAGATGATCACTGTGATCATAGGATCATAGCTTTCAGAGTGGAAGGGACCCTGGAAATCATTTATTTCAACTCCTTTATTGGTTTCTATGACATAACTTCATAACTAATGAATAGATGAAAGGAAGAAATCATTTTGCTTCAGTCTTTTCTATTAGGGAGAATATTCTTCCCAGCTTTTTTATTCATTAGTCTAAGAAATCGCTTGCCCTCTCTGTGTCTTGATTCCCTCATCTTTAAAATGATTCAACTGGACTAAATGGTTTCTAAATCATCAACAACATTTATTAAGCACTTTCTGTGTGCCAGGGCATTGTACTAACAGCTAAGAATACAAAGGTAAAAACTCAGTCTTTGTACTCAAGGAACTCATCTAATGGGAAGACAAAATGCAAACAACATTCATAAAAGATATATGCAGTGTAAATGGAAGGTAATCTCAGAGGTAAGGACAAAGTGGAGATGGAAGAGGCCTCTTGCAGAAGGTAGAATTTAAGCGAATCCTTTGAAAAAAGCCAAGGAAGTCAGGAGGCAGAGGTGAAGAGGGAGAGCACTCTGGTCATGGAGACAGCCAGAGAAAAGACATGAGTTGGAAGATGGAGTATCACATGGAAGAATGGCAGGAAGGCCATGGAAGGGAGTAAAGTGTAAGAAGATTGAAAAAGTAGGAAAGTCCAGATTATAAGGGACTTTAATAGAGGATTTCATATTTGATTCTGCAGGCTAATCTTTAAGTTCTCCCAGCTTCCATATGCCATAAATCTATTCATCTTTGTAAATTGACTTTCCTCTGCTCTACCCTATGAACCTTACATTTCAGCCAAAATAGCTTACACGACATTCTCTAATTCCATTTTGTGCTTTCCCTGTTTTCCTTGCCTCCTTACCTTGATTTATGCCATTCTCTCTACTTTTCCAACTTTTCCAACATTCTCTCCTTTTCCAATTGTACTTATCAAAAAATCTTAGCCAGGGGTCGCTTTTTCCATGTGATCTTCATTAATAATGCCTCTGGAGCTGTCCCATCTTCCTTGGAATTCTTTTAGTACTTCATTTACACCAGAGGGTATTTTTTTCTATAACCTGGTAGTGTAGTTACAGATACACACATATACACACAGATTTGTCTGTGTGTATGTGCATTTGACCTTCTCCAATGACATAGAAAGCTTAAGGGCAGGAGCCATGTCTCACATCTTTCTGCCTCTGATGACACATATCAGAGGATCTTTCAATAAACAGTTATTATTAGGTTGCACAGTGCCTAATCCATTCACCTCCAGTGAACTCCTAGTAAAACAAATTTAGAACAAAGTTTAACTGCCGGGGATAAAGTATGCTAGATAGATTTTGACTTTAGAGATTTCTATCACTATTTGCTACTTAATGAAATATACTAGACGGTCAGAGCACATGTTGGTTAGGGAGATGAGGACCAAGACAGTGAATTAATAATCAGTTCAAAAGCCTTTCTGCACACACCATGGTAGCCATGAAGAGAAAGCTGTATTACCATAAGCCCTGTTGTTTCCAAAGCACTCAGCCTCTATATTCATCTACTCTTACTTTTCAGTTGGAAAGTCTTATAACTTACTTGAAATGTACTTCACAATGGAAGATGAACGGATGCCCATCAATTGGAGAATGGTTGGGTAAATTATGGTATATGAATGTTATAGAATATTATTGTTCTGTAAGAAATGACCAGCAGGAGGAATACTGAGAGGCTTGGAGAGACTTACATCAACTGATGCTGTGTGAAATGAGCAGAACTAGGAGATCATTATACACTTCAACAATGATACTGTATGAGGATGTATTCTGATGGAAGTGGATATCTTCAACATAGAGAAGAGCTAATTCAGTTCCAATTGATCAAAGATGGACAGAATCAACTACACCCAGAGAAGGAACACTGGGAAGTGAATGTAAATTGTTAGCACTACTGTCTATCTACCCAGATTACTTATACCTTCGGAATCTAATACTTAATGTGCAACAAGAAAATGGTATTTACACACATATATTGTATCTAAGTTATATTGTAACACATGTAAAATGTATGGGATTGCCTGTCATCTAGGGGAGGGAGTAGAGGGAAGGAGGGGAAAATCTGGAAAAATGAATACAAGGGATAATGTTATAAAAATGTACTGTCAAAAAACCTTATAATTATAAAATTAATAAAATAAAAAAATAAATAAAAATAAATTTTAAAAAAAGTTTAAAAAAAAAAAAAAAGAAAGAAAGAAAGAAATGTACTTCACTTCTCACTTTCTAGTTACTGCATTTTCCTGAACTTGTTGTCCCTTCTCAAGCTACCCTCTCTTCTTAGACCTCACTGGAAATCCACAATCCCTTCTAACTTTCTCCTACAGCCTCATTCACAGCTTTCAGCACAATGCCTACTTCCTAATGCTCACCCTTAAGGAAGTGCAGCTACTTTCTCCTGTTGAAATTTCCCCATAATAATAGCAGCAGGAGAGAAAATTATTTTGAAAAAAAAAACAAAACAAAGCAAAAAAAACCACTGCTGTTTTCCTTTCTCTGTCCTATAATGACATTATTTGCAAACATTGTTACCCCTTTCAAAGTCCATCCTCTACCTCTTTTCCCCCAAGAATAGGTCAGTGCTTGTCTGCCCCTGAAAGAAAGCTTCCTAATTCTCGTAAAGATCTCTGCTTGCTGAAGTAATTGGGAATCGACCTTTTTTATTTCTTGTGATCTTTATAGGGAAAGGCTCTGCCCGGTGGCTTCATAGCTTTATTGTCCAGAAATTTACCATCCTTATTTCTATTGACCCTTTCTTCTTTTCTTCTCTAAGAGAGTTGTTTAGTGCTAAAGAATACTGCAATCATTTTTTCTATCTTCTATTTTTAAAAATATTAGTATTATTATGTTATATTAGTTTTAGCTAAAATTTGTTTAGCACTTTAAGGTTTGCAAAGAGCTTGACAAATATACCATTTTGTTGTCACAATAAGCCTAAAAAGTGATCACAATGTGATCCCCATTTTACAGCATAGTAAACTGAGGCAAATAAAAGTTAAATGGCTCACCCACAGTCACACAGCTAGGGTTTGGGATCAAATCTGAGTCAAGTCTTCTTGACTCGGAGTCCAACCCTTAAGTATATTCACTTGATAAGAAGGCCTGTATTTAAAAACCATATAAAAATACTGTCCATGGTGATTTCTTTATTGCCTACAGACATGACCTTTTTGCCCCGTGAGTTCTCAGGGAGACATATTATCAAGGGAGACATATTATCAGTTCTTTCTCTTTCTCATAACTTATCCTGGCCACTTAAAATTTTCTCTATCTAGTAATTTTAGCTTTGAGCTCTTGTGATAGTGGTATCATTAATAATAAAGCCTTGTGTAGTTCTATTCAGGGATATGCGGGGGATCTAAGTCTTCTACTTGAATTAGTCTCATAATAGTTTCCATTTTTCTTGACTACTAGCTCTCTTCCTCATTCTGAACCCCAGACTGGTAATTATGGTAGACTAAGGACCAGGGGCTTCACAGTCACCGTATAAGCTGTGATGTGTTCCCTCCTTTCATTTCTTAGAATCTTGCCCATATTAGAAGTAATTCAGAATTTTAGCAAAGTTGCAGGATACAAAATAAATCCACATAAATCCTCAGGATTTTTATACATTACCAACACAATCCAACAGCAAGAGATACAAAGAGAAATTCCATTCAAAATAACAGTCGATAGTATCAAATATTTGGGAATATATCTACCAAAGGAGAGTCAGGAATTATATGAGCAAAATTACAAAACACTTGCCACAAAAATAAAGTCAGATTTAAATAATTGGAAAGACATTCAATGTTCTTGGATAGGCCGAGCGAATATAATAAAGATGACAATACTCCCCAAACTAATCTATTTATTTAGTGCTATACCAATCAGACTCCCAAGAAACTATTTTAATGACCTAGAAAAAATAACAACAAAATTCATATGGAAGAATAAAAGGTCGAGAATTGCAAGGGAACTAATGAAAAAAAAGTCAGAGGAAGGTGGTCTAAGTGTACCTGATTTAAAGCTATATTATAAAGCAACAGTCACCAAAACCATTTGGTATTGGCTAAGAAATAGACTAGTTGATCAGTGGCATAGGTTAGGTTCACAGGGCAAGATAGTGAATAAAAATAGCAATCTAATCTTTGACAAACCCAAAGATCCCAAATTTTGGGATAAGAATTCATTATTTGACAAAAACTGCTGGGAAAACTGGAAATTAGTATGGCAGAAACTAGGCATGGACCCACATTTAACACCACATACTAAGATTAGATCAAAATGGGTCCAAGATTTAGGCATAAAGAACGAAATCATAAATAAATTGGAGGAACATGGGATGGTTTACCTCTCAGACTTGTGGAGGAGGAAGGAGTTTGTGTCCAAGGGAGAACTAGAGACCATTATTGATCACAAAATAGAACATTTTGATTACACCAAATTAAAAAGTTTCTGCACAAACAAAACTAATGCAAACAAGATTAGAAGGGAAGTAACAAATTGGGAAAAAATTTTTACAGTTAAAGGTTCTGATAAAGGCCTCATCTCCAAAATATACAGAGAATTGACTTTAATTTATAAGAAGTCAAGCCATTCTCCAATTGATAAATGGTCAAAGGATATGAACAGACAATTTTCAGATGATGAAATTAAAACTATTTCCACTCATATGAAAGAGTGTTCCAAATCACTATTGATCAGAGAAATGCAAATTAAGACAACTCTGAGGTATCATTACACACCTGTCAGATTGGCTAAGATGACAGGAACAAATAACGATGAATGTTGGAGGGGCTGTGGGAAAACTGGGACACTGATGCATTGTTGGTGGAGTTGTGAAAGAATCCAACCATTCTGGAGAGCAATCTGGAATTATGCCCAAAAAGTTATCAAAATGTGCATACCCTTTGAACCAGCCATACTACTACTGGGCTTATACCCCAAGGAACTACTAGAGAAGGGAAAGGGTCCTGTATGTGCCAAAATGTTTGTGGCAGCCCTTTTCATAGTGGCTAGAAGCTGGAAGATGAATGGATGTCCATCAATTGGAGAATGGTTGGGTAAACTATGGTATATGAATGTTATGGAATATTATTGTTCTATAAGAAATGACCAACAGGAGAAATACAGAGAGGCTTGGAGAGACTTACATCAACTGATGCTGAGTGAAACGAGCAGAACCAGAAGATCATTATACACTTCAACAATGATACTGTACGAGGATGTATGCTGATGGAAGTGGATTTCTTCAACATAGAGAAGAACTAATCCAATTCCAATTGATTAATGATGGACAGAACCAGCTACATCCAAAAAAGGAACACTGGGAAATGAATGTAAACTGTTATTTTTACCTTCTGAATCCAATTCTTCCTGTACAACAAAAAATTCGGTTCTACACACATATATTGTATCTAAATTATACTGTAATATATTTAACATATATAAGACTGCTTGCCATCTGGGGGAGGGGGTTGGGGGAGGAAGGGAAAAAAATCTGAATAGAAGTAAGTGCAAGGGATAATGTTGTAAGAAATTACCCATGCATATGTACTGTCAAAAAATGTTATAATTATAAAATAAAATAAAATAAAAAAAAAAAAAAAAAAAAAGAATCTTGCCCATATTAGATGACTTCTAGGTGCAAGACCAATAGGGCTTTGTAGCTTTTCCATTGAAAGAATTCCCACTTTCCAATGCTCAATCTCTCTTTTATTTTTAGGAGGGACAAGTGCCTTCACTAGACCCAACAGGTTATATGGGGAAAGTGCCCTGCTAACTGGTCTTGGAGCTCTTTGTTCAGGCCTTTAACGATATCCTAAGCATTTCTCCTCCTAGGCCAAATGTTTTCAGTTGGTCAAATTATTTCATAATAATAAAACAGCTGATGTTTCCTGTTTAGTGCTTAGCAAAGAAATTGTGGCATATCTTACTCAATTAGGATAACTAGACATTTAGATTAAAAAAGATAATAGTTATGGAGTATTAGTGCCCATCAAGGGCACTCCTCAGTAAAGTGAAGCATTTCCTTGCTTCAGTCTGGAAGGCTAACCTATCCATTATTGGTTATATTTTAAAGATTTTTGGTACTGTGCCAGAAAATCGAGAGACCTTCTTTCAAGTTTATACTAACCCATTAATTAATGTATTGGATCTAGTCCTTCATTTAATAACTTTCAAATCTACCTGTCATATCATCTACAATATGATACAGTATAAGAGATTTTTTCAAATACTTAAATGAAATCTAGATATATATCCATATCATTTCCCTGACCTATTTATCCTGTCAAGAGATAAGTCTGATAGGACTTGTTCTTAATGAAGACATGCTGTTCTTCAATAATCACTGCTTATTTTCTAAATGTTCACAAATCATCCTTTTAATAAATAAATATATTCCGAAATTTTACTAAGATTAAAAGTAAACTCCAATGACCCATATTTGCTCCTCTCTTTTCCTTTCATTCAATATAGAATAATATTTGCTTTCCCTACAGGTAATTCTACAGAAGCTTTCCTTATATGATTCATAGACATCTTAAACTTACCACAGCCAAAATGCTACTTACTAGTTTCTTCCTAACCGTATTTTTTAAAAAAGCTTTTTCTTTTCAAAATATATACTCGAATAATTTTTCAACATTAACCCTTGCATAGCCTTGTGTTCCAAATTTTCCCCTCCTTCCCCCTACCCCCTTCCCTAGATGGCAAGCAATTCAATATATGTTATACATGTTAAAATATATATTAAATCCAATGTATGTAAACACATTTATACAATTATCTTGTTTCTTGTTTCTTTATACAATTTCTTTATACAATTTATATAATTTCTTTATACAATTATCTTGTGTCTTGTTGCACAAGAAAAATGGAAAGAAAATTAATAAGAAAATAAAATGCAAGCGAACAACAACAAAAAGAGTGAGAATGTTACCTTGTGGTCTATTCTCTGTTCCCACAGTCCTCTCTCTGGGTGTAAATGGCTCTCTTCATCACAAGATCATTGGAACTGACCTCTCATCTCATTGTTGAAGAGAGTCATGTCCATCAGAATTGATCTTTATATAATCTTGCTGTTGCTGTATACAATTTCCTGGTTCTACTCATTTCATTTAGTATCAGTTCATGTCTCTCCAGGCCTCTCTGAAATCATCCTGCTGATCATTTCTTGTAGAATAATAATATCCTATAATATTTATTTACCATAATTTATTCAGCCATTCTCCAATTGATAGGCATCCACTCAGTTTCCAGTTTCTGGCCACTACAAAGAGAGCTGCCACAAACATTCTTGTACATACAGGTCCCTTTTCCTTCTTTAAGATCTCTTTTGATATAGGCTCAGTAGTAGCACTGCTGTATCAAAGGGTATGCACAGTTTGATAACTTTTTGGGCATAGTTCCAAATTGCTCTCCAGAATGGCTGGATGTATTCACAATTCCACCAACAATGCATCAGTGTCCCATTTTTTCCACATCCCCTCTAACATTCATCATTATCTTTTACTGCCAATCTGAGACCTATATTTTTCTAGGCTTCTCCATTTTCTATTAAGGACAACATCATTCTTCGAATTGTTCAATTTTATAATCTTGAAATCATTCCTGAATCTTCTCTCATATTCCACCCTCTTTGTCATATAGAATCAATGGCAAATTGTTTTTTTCAATTATAATTTCAGAATATCCCTCATCCATCCCCATCTCTCTTCTTACACAGTTCTGTAATTATTGTCTCTTCCAACTCTTCATATCTCCATTTGGGATCTCCTTGGCAGAGATTCCAGGTGGGCTGCTTTTTCCAGCTCTATTTCCGTTGAAGGCCTGTCTGAGATCAGATTTGAGCTCAGGTCTTCCTGACTCCAGCTCAGCACGCTCTCAACTGTACCACTGCATACACCCAGTACTGCCCTCATGATCTCTCACCTGGACCACTGTATTGCAATTAGGGAACTAGGTGGTGCAGTGAATAGAGTGGCAGGCTTGAAGTCAGAATAACTCATCTTCCTGAGTTCAAATCTTAGACATTTATCAGTTGTGTGACCTTGGCCAAGTCATTTAACCCTGTTTGCCTCCATTTCCTCTGCTGTAAAATAAGCTGGAGGAAAAAGCCATGCCAAGCAAACTCCAAGGACGGTCACAAAAATTTGAATATGACTGAACCACAACCTAATTGCTCTACTTACTTAGAGTCTCTCCTGGCTCAAATCTATCCACCACAAAGCTGCAAAATTGATATTCCTAGAACACAAATCTGTCCATTTGTCTTCCTACTCAGAGATCTTTAATGGTGCCATCATATGAAACTTTCTGCCATTTAAGGACCTCTACCATCTGACTCATCCACCTTCCCTATCTTAGTTTATATTACTCAGATTCACACACTTTCTGTTTTAGTCAAACTGTTCTGCTAGCTATTCTTGTACAAGATCGTCCATCTGCTTCTTCCATGCCTTTGCACAGACTGTCCCCCACCCATGTCTGGAAACTCACTCTTCTCATTACTAACTCTTAGAATCCCCAAATTCCTTCAAAAGGCAGCTCAGCTTACATCTTCTACACTAGAGCTTCTTAAACTTGTTCCACTCATGACCCTTTTAAACCTTGGAAATTTTTATATGACTCAGAGTATATAGGTAGTTATTATGCCCCATATGTTGTCACAAACCACAGTTTCAGAAGCTGGTTCAATACAAGGTGTTTTTAGATTTCCCACTTGTCAATGTTCTCTCTTGAAGTACTTTGTATTAATTTGCATACACTGTAATTTATGTTTGCTTGTCTAATTTTATGTTGTATCCTTTCCCCACTTTCTTTTTCACTCACCCTTTACTCCTAGTCCCAATATGACCTCCTTACAAGTATTTCCCCCTAGAACTTATCAAAGTTCCTTAGTAGTAACTTCACAGATTTAATAGAATAAAATAGAACAGAATTTAATTTTCCAGTCTCCTAGTCTTTGCTTGAAAACCTCTAGAAGTAGTGATTCTGCTTTCTAGGACAGGCTTTTCCATATTATTTAGATCAAATTGGAATTTTTAAAAATTCTGCTTTTGTGCAGCTTCCATTCATAGCTCCCAATTCTGCTTTTCACAGCCAAAATTAACTAATCTAATCTTTCTTCCACATGATTTTTCTTCATTTAGTTAAAGATATCTATCAAGTCTAGTGAAATCACCTCTTCTCCAGATTAAGCATTCTTTAGTTCCTCTAATAGATTTGTATGTGTCCTGGTCTCCAGTTCCCTCACTCTCCCATTTCTGGATGCTCGGCTATTCCTAAATTTTGAGTTTGGTTTGGTTTAATTTTTGCTTTATTTGGGGGTGATTTGACCTGTGATTTCATAAGTAACTACTGCAAAATAAATACCCTTTTCTAAGACAGACTAGCAACTATCCAGCAACTCTTGACTGAGACACTCAAAAGTTTTCAGTAGTTTGTCTTGTGTTTCACAAGCATCGTATGTCAGAGGTGGAATTTGAATGTAGCTCTTCCTGACTCCAAATACTCTTTATCCATCATCCCGGCTGATTCTCTAAAATGTGGCACCCCAAAAGAAACACAGTACTCCAAATGTGGTCTGACTGGGACTGAGTAAAGGAAAACTATTCCTTTTGTCTTCTGGAAATTATAGCTTTTAATGCAGCTTTAGCCTACAGTAATTTTGGGGAGCTACTAATTTCACATCGGTGACTCAGGTTCACAGCTGATAAAAAAGAAGTTCTGCGTCAGGTTAGATTTGTAGCTAGCACCGGTAAAGGGATGTTATGCTAATAGCAAAGGTCTGCAGTTATTGGGAGAGCAAATTCAGGATCCAAGGGCCAGAAGCCAGAGCATTATCAGCAAATGAGACCAACAATCAAAAGTCCCTGAGAGCCTTAGAGACAGAATCTAAAAAATAAGAGTCAGTAATAAAGGAGCACTAAGCATTTCATAAGAACAAACAGTATTTGTGTTCCATCAAAGAGCTGCATTCAATGAGCTAAGCATACTGAATTCTTTTAAGCTGAAAATTGGTAGGACCAGTATTGACTCCCCTATTTCCTAGTTCTTCCAGATGTTCAGCTGTAGACAGTCCTTAGCATTTGGTTTTTCCTGAATGGGAGACAGCAGTATCAGGTCACCAGCTGAAACAAACTTATAAATGCAAATTATTTAGATTATCAAAATAATATGCATATGCAAACTTGTATAAATAATGAACAAAATATGTGTTGCAAAAATCCAAAATTAATTTGTAATTACATAATTAATAAATTTGCAACATTTGACAAAGGGATAGAATTTCATTCTATTGGGCCTTTCTGGGATACCTCATGTGGCTCACCATTTGAGTTAAAATGCAGCTGGAATTCCAATAAAAGAGTGAAATTAGCCTTGGGAGCTAATTAGATTTGTTTTCCTTCTTTTAAGGGAAAAGAAAACTCAACTAGTTACATTTTACTCCTTTAGTCATACTCAGAAAAATCAAACAAGAAAATGCAGTGAACTGGGACCAGAAGCAAAAGGGATAGGGGGAGGAGAGGAAGCTCTTACTTAAACTTTAGATAGGTCAAAGCTCATCAGGTTTGGGGAACAGGGACCAGTGATTTGATGGGAGTCAACTAACGATTAACTGAAAAGTTATGTGATTATAATAAAACACTCAACTTTTAATAAGGTTAAAAAATAGCTCAACGATTTTTATAGTCAAGCTATATATGCTTATCACTTATAGGTCCCAAAGTACAAATACATAAACTTCCTTGGATGCATGTTGTAAGAGAAAAGTCTCTGATACTTACCAACAGTGCTTTTCTGAATATTTTCACATTGTCCCTGGATTCCTCTTTGCAATTTCTTTTTAGTTTTTAAAAGGTTAAAGAGAGAAAAGAGGAATTGCTTTTAAATATTTGCTTTCAAGGAAGTAAGAGCCCTTTCCTTTCAATCAGCAGACTTTTTATAAGGCCTTAACTAAAGAGCAAGTATTTAGTATTTTTTTTGCTAGGCCTGCTTAGTAAGCTTGTAATTCATGCTGTTAATACTTTTGTAGATGTCTGTCTTATGAGATTCTCTATATAATAATCACATAATGCACTTGGTCTCTTTTTATTGTTCCATTTATATCTGAACTCCAGAGCTCTACAGGAATTAGGCAAGTTTTCATGAGACTTGAATGGTAGAGAACTTCTGTGACTCATTCCTATTAAATTAACAACTGTGGGAATGAAGACTGCTGTAAAAAAGTTGCTCAACCTGAGTTTCCATAATAGGGTCAGTGGACAAGCAAAGTATAGGCCCATTTCTTACTGTAATGAATTCTACAAAAACAACACATTCTCATCACAAATAGAATTTTAGATGAAATTTATCTTTGTTTAGTTATTGTTTTTTTTATTATATTTTTTATAATATTATCCCTTGTATTCATTTTTCCAAATTATCACCCCCCCTCCCTCTACTCCCTCCCCCCATGACAGGCAATCCCATACATTTTACATGTGTTACAATATAACCTAGATACAATACATGTGTGTAAATACCATTTTCTTGTTGCACAATAAGCATTAGATTCCGAAGGTACATGTAACCTGGGCAGACAGATATTAGTGCTATTTGTTTAGTTATTGTTGAAATAAAGTGGTTTAAACTTCATTGGCAGGAGGATTATTTAAAATAGCTAAGAAAATAAAATGTCTAAATGCTTTAAAAATACATTTACATGGAACAATTGATGTTTTTAATAACAGATTATTTTACTTATGGAAGACCAAGACATACACTCAGAAAAAAACAATTGAAAACAATTAAAACCAAAACAAATTGGACAAGAATTAATGGAACTGTTAGAGAAAGAAATAAGAAAGGTAGAAGAAAAATTAGAAAAAGAAAAAGAAATGAGAGTAATGCAAGACAAACATCAATATTATACATCAATTCTGATGAACCTGACTCTTTTCAACAATGAGATGATTGATGACAGTTCCAATGATCTTGTGATGAAGAGAGCCATCTACACCCAGAAAGAAGACTGTGGGAATGGAGTGTGGATCAGCATAGCATTCTCACTTGTTTTGTTGTTGTTTGCTTGCATTTTGTTTTCTTACTCATTTACTTTCTTTTATTGATCTGATTTTTCTTGCTTGTGTAATTTTTCTATATATATTTCCACATTTATCATGCTGCACAAGAAAAATCAGATCAAAAAGGAAAAAAGTGAGAAAGAAAAAAACCAAGCAAACAAGAAAAAAAAAGACAAATATACTATATTGTGATCCACATTCAGTCCCCATAATTCTCTTTCTAGATGCAAATAGATAGCTTTCTCAATCAATTGGAATTGCCCTGAATCACCTCATTGTTGAAAAGAACCACAAAGCAGAGATAATTTAAGAATTTATTGGACTATCAAACAGCCATGAGTAAAATTTAAAAAAAAAGTCTTGACATCATATTTCAAGAAATTATCATGGAAAACTGTCCCAGTATCTTAGATCCAGAGGGTAAAATAAAAATTAAAAGAATCTACTGACCACCTCCTGAAAGGGGTCCTAAAAATGAAAGCTCCCAGGAATATTCTAGACAAATTCCAGAGCTTTCAGGTCAAGGAGAAAATATTACAAGCAGCCAAAAAGAAAAAAAAAATTCAAATATCATGGAACCATAGTCAGGATCACATAAGATTATCAGCTTTCATGTCAAAAGTTTGGAATATAATCTGAAAGGCCAAAGAGCTAGGATTATAAAGGAGTATAATTCTTCAAGGGAACAAGTGGATATTTAATGAAATAGAAGAATTTCAAGAATCCCTGATGAAAAAAAGGTCAGACATGTAAGGGGAGAACCAGAAGAGAACAGTGTCTTGAAGTCTAGCAAGAAAAGAGTTTTAGGAGAAAAGAGTAATAGACAATGTCCAAAGCTGAAGAGAAGAATCATAAAAGATCCATCTCTGACACTACCTGTGTGATCATGGACCCACCACTTAACTCCCTAAATTACATTCCTTAGAAAGGATACCTGGAAAGACCACCTCACAGAGTTGTTCCAAGGTGTTTCATGTTGTTGTTCAATGAGACGATATAAAGCAGTTGGCAAACCTTAAAGTGTTATATAAGTGCCAGTCATTTTAAAACCTATTTGAGTTTATGGAAGTGGTAGAGGAGGAAAAAGAGAATGATGAGAGGAGGTGTCTGTGGACCAGCCAACACTCGAGGGTGCTCAGCTCTTTGTGCCTCCTTCAGGGGTCTCAGAGTCATTTTAGTTTTGCCCTATTGTGAGTCTTGTCATTTTCCTCTTCTTAGTGTAGGAGTTGTATGAATTATATATAACTCAGCCCCTATTCTACTTTGGGATCATTCCTCCTCTTCACCCAGGGATGTGCTAGTAAATGTTTAAAAATTAACTCTCCAAAAAAAAAAAAAAAGTATGCAGGATACATTTTGAAATTTAATGTGCATTATTAACATTTTCTTCAATGCTTCCATAAATATGGAAAATCAACAAAACAATAAATTAAGCCCCGATTTGCCTATTTTTTAGGTGTGAATGCCTACAATGAAATTTTAACAGTCCTCCAAAACACTCTAATTCATCCCAGCACAACCTGCTACATTGTATTCAATATCTAATTGTTAATTACTAAGACATATTTATATATAATTCTTTATTCAGATTAATATTAATGATCATAAATTAACATCAATCCTTCCAACTAATAATAATAAAAGTTCATTTCTTTAGAAATTATTCAATAAACTTTTGAATAATTCAAGAGATTTTTTCAAATTGTTCTAAATTGATTTGTCCATTGATAAAGATATTCATCACCAAAAGATAAAGATGATCAAAGAAGAAAAAAATTAACAAATTTAAGCTTTTATATAAAACTAATGCAGGTAGGGGCAGCTAGGTGATGCAGTGGATAGAGAGCACCAGCCCTGAACTCAGGAGAACCTGAGTTTAAATCTGGTCTCAAACCACTTAACACTTCCTAGCTGTGTAACCCTAGGTAAGTTACTTAACCCAATTGCCTTAGTAAAGGGGGGAAAAAAAAAAAAAAAACTAATGCAAGTAAATTTAGAAGAGAAACAAGTAATTAGGGAAGAAGCTTTGCATCATTCTTCTGATAAGACTCATTTCTAAGATTATAAGGAACTGACTCAAATTTATAAGACTGAGAACCACTCCCCCAAAATGGTCAAAGGATATATGACTAGTTTTCAAAGGAAGAAATCCATACTATCAACAATCGTATATATATATATATATATATATATATATATATATATATATATATATATATATATATATATATATATATGTATGTATATACATGTGTGTATATATATATACATATATATATGTAAAAAAAAAAGTTCCAAATCACTAATTAGAGAAATGTAAATTAAAGCCACTGAAGTTTTGCCTCATACTCACAAGACTGACAAGATGACAAAAGAAGAAATGTTGGTAGAGCTGCAAGAAAATAGGCTTGTTAAGGCACTGTTACTGGATTTGTAAATTGATTTAGACAATCTGGAAAGCAATTTGGAACATGCTCCATCAAAACAGTCTTAATTGTTTAACCTAACAATACCATGTCTGACCCTATATTCCAAAGAGATCAAAAAGAAGGGGGGGGGGAGGATCTATATGTATAAAAAATATTTAGAGCATTTTCATAGTAGTTAAAACTGGAAACTAAGGAGGTACTCATGGGATGATATAGACAAATTATGGCATATGAATATAGGTATTATTGGGCTCAAAATAATGAAGAAATGAATGATTTCAGAGGAAACTGAAGATCTTTATGCATTGAAGCATAGTGGAATGAGAAGAATTAGGAGAAAGATTTATACAATGAAAATATTATAAAGAAAAACAATTTCAAAGACTTTAGAACTTTGATAAATGTGAAAATAAACTCCATTTCCAGAGAACTAAAGATGAAGCCCTCTAGTCACCTCTTGGCAGAGAGATGAGGGACTTGAAATGCAAAATGAAATATATATTTTTGGACATGGTCAATGTGGAAATTTGGTTTGCTTTATATTTATTATGATAATTTTCTTTTTCTTTTAATGTTTAATGGAAGGAGGTAGGTAGAGTTGGAAAATGAGACTATAAATGTTTGTATAAATCAATCAACATTTATAAAGTGCCAACTATGAGCCAGGTATTATGCTAATAATGTGCTAATTAGGAATACAAAAAGTGGCAAAGGATAGTCCAGTCTGCATGGAACTTGCAATCTGGGTGAGAATGATGATGAGCAATCAAATATAAATGAAATAAGGTATATACAGGATAAAGATAAGATAATTTAACAGAAGAAAGCCACTAGAATTGAGAGGAGTTGGGGAAGGCTTCCTGTAGAAGGTGGGGTTTTGGATGGGACTTAAAGAAAGCCATGGGGGCTAAGAAGTTGGAACAGAGGAGGGAAGCATTCCAAGCATGAAGATAGCCAGAGAAAATGCCCAGAGACAAGAGATGGAGTGTATTGCTCCTGAAACAGGAGCCAACATCACTGGACTGAAGAGTTCATTAAGAAGCAGCAGTGGATTGTATGGAGGAAAGAATACCTTTGATCCTAGAGGCATGGGGAAGCCACTGGTTACATTAAGTAGAGGGGTGTTATGATAGGCCTGCACTTTAGGAAAATCACTTTAGCAGTTGAATAGAAGATGGGTTGAAATGGATTGAAGCTGGCAGACTTACTAGCAGGCGTATTTGTATATAAGTTAATGTCGCCCAGACATGAGGTGTTGCGGACCCACACTAGAGTAGAAACAGTGTCAGAAGGGAGAGGGGACATATTCTAGAGATGGTGCAAAGGTGAAGTCAAAGGCATTGGCAGCAGATTGGACATGGGGATAAGAGACAGTGAGGAATCCAGGATTGTTCCTAGCTTGTGAGCTTGTGAGACCAGGAGAAGTATTGTTCTCTACAATAATAGAGAAGGTAGGAAGGAGGGAGGATTTAAAGGAAAAGAAGTTCCATGTTGGACATCCTGAGTTTGACTTAATGGGGTTTTGTTGTGTTATTCATTGCCTAGTATGACCATTTACTTCTTTTCTCTTCAAGGATCTCTTCATGTCTAATACTATCTTCCAATTTTTTTTTTCCTAATTCTGAGTACTTAGGTTCTTTACTTGGATTCTGTCCAGAGCTAGGGATGAAAGAAAGATTTTTACCTAAAACCATCTTGAGTTCTCCCTACTGCTGTTCCTGGAGACTCAAATCTCAGATATAAAATCTGATTCATGGCTATTGGGCTAGTGTAGACAGTCTGAATTGGGGAAAATAAACATGCTCGTAGAAGTAGAGTATAATGAAAAGGAACCATGGTATAAAGACAGAATCCTGACTTCAGATCTTGGTTCTGTATTCCACCATTTTTAATCCTCAAAGGGTTTCAGTCTCATGATCTCCAAATTGGAAGAAATGAACTGGTGATCCCAAGGGAATCTTCAGAGTTCTAAATCCTCTGTTCCTCTTCTCCTTAATTTACTATTCTAGCTTGATTAAAATTATTCCATCTGAAATAAACTGTCCTCTGACTCAGTATGCACATAAAAGATGCAGGACTGAGTCCAAATCAGGAAGTTAGACCTTGACTTCATTGGAGTCACAAATGTTTTGAACTTAGATGAACATTTATGAAGAAGAATTTATAGGCATACAATGTTCTCCAAAGTTAAATAAAGAGTGCTAGAAAACTCAACAGAACTTTATTGTGGGAGTATTTGGAAGGAAATAGGTTGAATTTAATAGGGTAAAAATCTCAATGTATGATCTGCCTTCAAGAACAGTGGGAAAGCTTAGTTGTCATGAATTTGAGACTTAACTGCTTAAAGCAATGAGAAATATAAAATGTATAACAATTATACTTTAGCATTTGCAGTTTAAAAGCTTGATCCTAAAATCATTTAAGAGCAATAATATGAAGCTTACATTATTTTTACACCTTATTTGCTTTTGAGCATACCTCTCAATCTGAGACTTAGAAGAATGATGATTTGTACCTTTGGAATTGTTGTACTATTTGGGTTTGTGGAATTAGAAGTAGCTCCAGGAAAGTTGTTGTAATTCTCTAGAATATAACATAATTCTGTATTCTAGGCTATTACAGACTCAAGATGCTTTGAGTGTTTATGTTCAGGATTAAAACAAAATGAAATACATGTAGATCTTCTAATATTTGATGAAAAAAAAGTTATTTAACAATAATGTGGAAAGGATATCCAGTAAGGACACATCACTGATTCAGTTAGAATTAGTCTTCTTCACATCAACTTAGAAACAAATCTGGCCAGTAGAATGTGTTGAATTACCTAGCAATGAAACATCTATCAAGTCTGAAGGTGCTCGTTGTTTGGCTTCTTTATATCCTGGATATGCAAGAAGACATAAATAGTTGGAGCCATAGTCCTCTGAACCAATCAAGTATCAGTGACAGCTTCATTGAATATTAGGACAAAACTAGACCAGCATATATAGCAAAGTATAGAATTTGAGATGGGGAGTAAAAAATTGTATTCCTGGATGTACTATTCTTAGTTAAATGACCTTAGATAGATTAGTAAAATTCTCTGAACCTCACTTTTCTCTTCTCTAAAATACATTTTATAATTTTTATCATGTGTACTTCCTCTACTTTATAACATTGTTGTGAAAATCAAATAGGTGATATGAGTATATAGCTTAAAAACTGTCAAATGTAAGGAAGAGATTTATCTCTTATATCAATGTTACCTCCCACCTCTTCTTTCCCTTTCCTTTGAGGTCTGCCAAACAAGATGTATGAGGGAAATTTGGTGAACTGTTCGGTCTGCTTTGGCCAACGATGACTCATAGTGGCAACATTCTCTATAGATGTTAGTGCTCAATTAAGAATTTTAAGTAGCACTTTGGGAATAGTCAAGTTCTGATTGTATTTCTATTTCTTATTGCTCTTGTAGTTCTGAGACTTATTCTTCAAGGTTTAATGGAAGCTTAATTTGGGGGGTGTACAGGTCTAACAACAGTGTTAATATATGCTGCATCACTGTTTTATCAAGTTAAGTCTTATGAAGAGTTATCATAAAACAGGAGCAATTTAAAAAAACATTCTGAGTAGCAATATGAAGTAAGTTTATGAATATACTCCTAATAAGACTATAAATATCCCAAGAAGAAGCAACAATATTCTTTCTACTATCTATGGAGTTTCCATCTTCCAACAGGTCTTATAACCAGAATAATTTCTTTACTACATGAATGTTATTTCTTTTTTAATCATAAAGTATATTTAAAAAAAAATAATTACAGGGAATCTTTCCAGGTCATCACCACTTTCCTAACATTTCACCAAAAAAAATTAATGATATTTTTATTTTATTAAATCAAATTATTATACAGTAGTTGACACAAATTTTTTTAAATTTTGGCAAGCTCACCTATGTGATTTCATCATTAAGGTATTTAAGTAGAGTAGGGATTCTGGAAAAATAATTTATCTAGAAAAACATAGGTGTAATAACTTCCAGACCAGAGAAGATCAGGGTAATCTGTGTAGAGAATATGTTGGACCCTAACTCTGGGCTTTAGGTTAGACTGTGAAAATTACTAATATAAGTATTTTATAAAGTCATTGATATAAGAATGTTTAGATTTGTTATAGACATAGGAGGAATGCTTTCCAAGTAACTATTCCTCGAACCCAGGCAACCAGATAGATGATTTGATTATTTCTGTGTTCAGTAGGTTCTGATTACTAGTTCAAAAGATATTCTTTCTAATAATCTCTGCATTTCTATAGCAATTTAGTATTCCTAATTATTGGCTTAAAGCTAGATTTGTGATATATAAGCATTCTTCCCCGGACCCTAATGGCCAATTAGTTATCCTTTGCTTTGGCAAAATAAAGCTTTGACTAAAAGATAATCCTGTATAAATGTTCTCATTCTGACTCTGAACCAAATGCTCTCCTACAGCAATTTGTTTTGTGTGTTTGATAGAAGCAGTATTGTATTTAGAGTCAGAGGAGCTGAGTTCTAATCCCAGTTCTGTCACTTACCAGCTATGTGACCCTGGACAAATCATAAAAGAAGACTTCTGGGGCTATTTCATTATTTGGTGATAATGGACTAGGTGACTCCTAGGAATCTATGATCTAAATCCATGATCCTGTGAGCTTTGATTCAAAAGCTTTTTTATGTTTAATTGTCTGTATATCGTTGTTGTGGTTGTTCAGTCAGTTTAGTTGTGTCCAACTCTTTGCGCTTCTATTTGGGGTTTTCTTGGCAAAAAATCCTAGAGTAATTTGCCATTTCCTTCTTGGTCTCATTTTACATATGAGAAAACTGAAGCAGAGTTAAGTGACTTGCCCAGTCAGGGTAACACAGCTTAGTGAGTGTCTGAGGCTACATTTGAACTCAGATCTTCCTGACTCTGAGCAAGGAGCTCTTTCCACTGTGTTTCTTGGCTATTATTAGCAGTTGTGAATAGTGCCCTGTATTTAAAAGTCGGAAAGATCTGGGTTTAAATCCCACTTCAGGCGCCAACTGTGACACAATGGGAAATAATTTCTGTCAACCGTTTTTTCCTCATCTACAAAATAAGGATCACAATGCTTGAATGTCTATTTTATAGAATTTCTGTGGGGCTCAAATGAGACAGCATCTAGAAAGCACCATACTCCTTACCATTCCTGCCACACTGCTATGGAGACTTAGTCTGCAGGACATGACTGTTTCAGGAAAGACTCTTTACTGGGAGACACCAAATGCCCATGGTGTGGAAAATGAGTAGGAGTGCTTGAAGGTGAAAGTGCTGCATGAAACGTGAAACAAGGAAGAAGCTGCAGCAGCCCCAGTGGAGAGGAGAAGAACCAGGCCAAGCCAGGCCTGGATCTTGGACTATGAGAAGGCTATTGAATAAGTGTCATGCTACCTGAGGGGACTTTTGGGAGCCCGAGGTACACCCCGAGAGAAGCTGAGCTGCACAGGATACGGAACTGTTTGCCTGTTTCTATTTGAACTGGTGGGAGCTGCTAATGACACAGTGGATGTTCAAACTTTTCATTTTTCATTTTTACTTTTCTCTTCTTAACCTGATTGTAGTGCCTAAGTACTGTTAGAGCTGTGTCTCAAAATTCAAGTGGGAAAAACATTGTCTTCTCTCCCATCTGGCCAACATGTAGTCATAATCACATCGCTGTTTTTGTCTCTTTGAAATGGGAACAAATTACCTTTCCTATACCCAATTGATATCATACCTTGAGTATTTTTGTCTTTTCCTTCCTTTGGAGGAATCCTAGATTTGAGGAATCCTAGCCAAAAGTTCTGAAATTAGCACCATCCTTCAGGCTTGTTAGCAAGCCAGAAAGTGTGAGAACAGGAAGCCTCCCTCCTCTCACTAAAGGCCGACTCCAGAACTGAACACAGTTCAAATTCATGGCTAAGTGTTGGCTAGGGGGGAGTGAATGCCCCAGTCCCTTGGGCCTCAGGAGGAGGGGTCACCTCAGAACTCTGACCAACTCAGGGCTGTTGCAGGCAGATCCCGGAGAGGGCTGATGAATAACACACACAGGAGATGTGAGATGGAATGTCATGAGAAAGGCCAGGGCTAGATATGGAGATCTGAAAGTTCTTGATGTGTAGGTGATCATTGAAAACATAGGAGCTGAAAAAATCACCCAAAGACATACAACTGAGGTAGAAAAGTAGGGGGCCAGAGCAGCTAGGTGGCGCAGTGGATAGATCACCAGCTCTGAATTCAGGAGGACCTGAGTTCAAATCTGGTCTCAGACATTTAACATTTCCTAGCTGTGCGACCCTGGACAAGTCACTTAACCCCAAGTGCCTCTACAAAAAAAAAAAAGAAAAAAAAAGAAAAGAAAAATAGAGGACCCATGACAAACCACAGGGGACATATGCTGTTAATGAGCTTGATCTTCACCAAGATCCAGTAAAGAAAACTGAGAAGGAGCTGTCAGATAGAAGGAGAATCAAGAAAAAACCTAGGGAGAAGTGAATCCTGAGGGGAGGAGGGTGACTGGTGTGTCAAAGACTGCAGAGAAGCTGAGGAAAGATCATGAGATTTGGCAATTACATGGGGAAAACAGTTTTTCCTGAACAATTTGGTTAGATACTCTACTGCAGAGAATGCAGAACAGAGTGAGAGGAAAGGAAGAAATGTTGACAGTCTTCTCAAAGAGTTTGGGTGTGAAAGTGAGGAGAAGATATGATATTAGCTAATAGGAATGGAGAGATCACATAAAAAGTTGGGATTTCTTCATGATGGAGAAATTTCTTCATGGATGGAGTATATTTGTAGGTCAGAGATTGAAAATTAGTGAGAGTGGCTTCCGGCCAAGATGGCTGCATGGAGGCAGACAGCTGCTTGAGCTCCTCGTTTTCTCTCAGAACTTACTTCATGACAAGCCTCTGACTTAATGCTTGACCCAGAAAGAAATCCACAAATTATCACCAAGAGAAGACATCCTTGAAAGTCGCCAGAAAAGGTCTGTGTTTGCTCAGGGGAGGGTCAATCAGACTGGGCGCAGACTGAGGGCAGGCAGCCAGAGCAAAACAGGCAGCTCACACAGCTCAGACCGGAGGGGGAAGGGTGTGATCTCTGCCGTTTCTGTGAAAGGGCTTTTGCCCCAGTGTGGATGCTCCGTCTTGGCAGCAAGCCAGGAGCGGCAGAGAGGGTGTAAATACCGGAGGTGAAGATTAAAACCCCAGAAAGCCAGCGCCTCTCAGAGCCCGGCCACCCCCAACCCCCACCTGGACTGACTCGGTGAGTTCTCAGAGCCTCAGAGCGCAGACTCAGTACAGTCATTGCTGTTCTGTTAGTGGCTCTCTGCTGCCCTCCCCCCCAGTCTGTAGAGGAAGCCCATTAATACCATCCAGCCCCATCCCCCGCAAAACAGACCAATTGTTTCTCTTGTCAGTTTGTTTTCTTTGATTCCTACTCTGACAAAATGAACAAAAAATTCAAAAGGGCTCTAACCATTGACAGCTTCTGTGTGGAGAGGGAGCAGACTTCAAATGCTGAGGAGACTAGGAACAGACTGTCCCCAGATGTATCCCCTGGGAGGGATATAAGCTGCTCCTCAATACAAAAGAACCTCATAGAGGAAATCAAAAAGGCTCTCACAAGAGAGCTGGAAGAGAAATGGGAAAAGGAAAGGGAAGCTTGGCAAGAGAGCCTGGAGAAGTCATCCCATGCATTCAAAGACAGAGTGGATAAAGAAATCAAATCATTGAGAAACAAGATTAGTGAGCTGGAAAAGGTAAACACCTCCAAGGAAAACAGGATTAGTGAGCTGGAAAAGGTAAACAACTCCAAGGAAAACAGGATTAGTGAGCTGGAAAAAGAAATCAGCTCTCTAAAAAATAAAATGGATAAAATGGAAAAAAATTACATAGAAGATAAAAACTCAATTGGACAATTACAAAGAGATATAAAAAAAGTGAGTGAAGAAAATACATCATTGAAAATTAGACTGGAACAAGTAGAAATGAATGACTCAAGGAGAAACCAAGAGGGAGTCAAGCAAAACCAGAGAAATGAAACAATTGAAAAGACTGTCAAGTACCTTACCAGAAAGAAAACAGACCTGGAAAACAGATCCAGGAGAGACAATTTGAGAATAATCGGACTCCCTGAAAAATGGGAGGAAAAAAAGAGCTTGGACACCATTTTCGAGGAAATTATCAAAGAGAACTGCCCAGACATTCTGAAAACAGAGGGTAAAATAGACATTGAAAAAATTCATCGATCACCTACTGAAAGGGACCCTAAAATCAAAACGCCAAGAAATATAGTGGCCAAGTTCAAGAACCATCAGACAAAGGAAAAGATATTGGAAGCTGCTAGAAAAAAACAATTCAGATATGGAGGATCCACAGTAAGGATAACCCAGGATCTAGCAGCGTCCACATTAAAAGAACGCAGGGCCTGGAACATGATATTCCGAAAGGCTAAGGAACTTGGTATGCAGCCAAGAATAACTTACCCAGCAAGAATGAGCATCGTTTTCCAGGGAAGAAGATGGACATTTAACGAAATAAATGAATTCCATCTATTTTTGATGAAAAAACCAGACCTACATAAAAGGTTTGATCTTCAAATACAGAACTCAAGAGATTTCTAAAAAGGTAAAAAGAAATCTTGAGAACTATACTTCTGTCAAAAAAATATGTAAAGAACATATGTACAATTTGTCTTAGAAACTAGAGGTGGAAAGGAAATTATATCATAAAAAAGTGTAAAGTGGTGGTACTACATCTCATGAAGAGGCAAAGGTAACCTATTATATCTGAGAGAAAGAAAGGAGGGAGATGAACATAGCGTGTATCAATAGACATATTCGATTTATGGTGAAACTTCTTCCACTTCATTGAAAAGTGAAAGGGAAGGAGTAAGCTAAGGGGAAGGGAATACAGAAATTTCGAGGAAAAGGGGTAAAATAAGGGGAGGATCTTTAAGGTGGGGGAGGGATCCTAAAAAGGGAGGGCTGTGAAAAGCAAGTGGTGTTCACCAGTTTAATACTGGATAGGAGGGTAAAAGGGAAGGAAAGGGGAAAAGCATAAGCAGGGGTTAATAGGATGGCAAGCAATATAGAATTAGTCCTTCTAACCATAAATGTGAATGGGGCAAACTGCCTCATAAAGAGGAAGCAGTTAGCAGACTGGATTAAAAGTCAGAATCCTACTATATGTTGTTTACAGGAAACACACCTGAAACAGGGTGAGACATTCAAACTAAAAGTAAAAGGGTGGAGCAGAATCTATTATGCTTCAGGCAAAACCAAAAATGCAGGAGTAGCCATCCTCATCTCAGATCAAGCAAAAACAAAAATTGATCTAATTAAAAGAGATAAGGAAGGGCATTATATCCTGCTAAAGGGCAGCATCAATAATGAAGCAGTATCAATATTAAACATATATGCACCAAGTGGTGCAGCATCTAAATTCTTAAAAGAAAAATTTAGAGAGCTGCAAGAGGAAATAGATAGCAAAACTATAATAGCGGGAGATCTCAACCTTGCACTCTCAGATTTAGATAAATCAAACCACAAAATAAATAAGAAAGAAGTCAAAGAGGTAACTAGAATACTAGAAAAGTTTGATATGATAGATCTTTGGCGAAAGCTAAATGGAGACAGAAAGGAATATACTTTCTTCTCAGCAGTTCATGGAACCTATACAAAAATTGATCATATACTAGGGCATAAAAACCTCAAAATCAAATGCAGTAAGGCAGAAATAGTAAATGCATCCTTTTCAGACCATAATGCAATCAAAATAACATTTAATAAAAAGCCAGGGGAAAATAGACCAAAAAATAATTGGAAACTAAATAATCTTATACTAAAGAATGATTGGGTAAAACAGCAAATCATAGACATAATTAATAACTTCACCCAAGAAAATGACAATAATGAGACATCATACCAAAATGTGTGGGATACAGCCAAAGCAGTAATAAGGGGAAGTTTTATATCTCTACAGGCCTACTTGCATAAAATAGAGAAAGAGAGGGCCAACGAATTGGGCTTACAACTAAAATTGCTAGAAAAGGAACAAATTAAAAACCCCCAGACAAACACAAAACTTGAAATTCAAAAAATAAAAGGTGAGATTAATAAAATTGAAAGTAAAAAAACTATTGAATTAATTAATAAAACTAAGAGTTGGTTTTATGAAAAAACAAACAAAATAGACAAACCCTTAGTAAACCTGATTAAAAAAAGGAAAGAGAAAAAGCAAATTGATAGTCTTGAAAATGAAAAGGGTGAACTCACCACTAATGAAGAGGAAATTAGAACAATAGTTAGGAACTACTTTGCTCAACTTTATGCTGATAAATTCGATAACTTAAATGAAATGGAAGAATACCTTCAAAAATATAGCTTGCCTACATTAACAGAGGAAGAAGTAAGTAGTCTAAATAGTCCCATCTCAGAAAAAGAAATAGACCAAGCTATTAACCAACTTCCTAAGAAAAAGTCCCCAGGACCAGATGGATTTACAGGTGAATTCTACCAAACATTTAAAGAACAACTAACTCCAATGCTATGTAAACTATTTGAAAAAAATAGGGATTGAAGGAGTCCTACCAAATTCCTTCTATGACACAGACATGGTACTGATACCTAAACCAGGTAGATCGAAAACTGAGAAAGAAAACTATAGACCAATTTCCTTAATGAATATTGATGCTAAAATCTTAAATAAGATATTAGCAAATAGACTTCAGAAAATCATCCCCAGGATAATACACTATGACCAAGTGGGATTTATACCAGGAATGCAGGGCTGGTTTAATATTAGGAAAACTATTAGTATAATTGACCATATTAATAATCAAATTAATAAAAACCATATGATCATCTCAATAGATGCAGAAAAAGCATTTGATAAAATCCAACATCCATTCCTACTAAAAACGCTTGAGAGTATAGGAATAAATGGACTATTCCTTAAAATAATAAGGAGTATATATTTAAAACCTTCAGTAAACATCATATGTAATGGTGATAAACTAGAACCTTTCCCTGTAAGATCAGGAGTGAAACAAGGTTGCCCACTATCACCATTACTATTCAATATAGTACTAGAAACTCTAGCCTTGGCAATAAGAGCCGAGAAAGAGATCCAAGGAATTAGAGTAGGAAATGAAGAAATCAAATTGTCACTTTTCGCAGATGACATGATGGTATACTTAGAGAACCCCAAAGACTCTGCTAAAAAGCTATTAGAAATAATTCAGAACTTTAGCAAAGTCGCAGGATACAAAATAAATCCACATAAATCCTCAGGATTTTTATACATTACCAACACAATCCAACAGCAAGAGATACAAAGAGAAATTCCATTCAAAATAACAGTCGATAGTATAAAATATTTGGGAATATATCTACCAAAGGAGAGTCAGGAATTATATGAGCAAAATTACAAAACACTTGCCACAAAAATAAAGTCAGATTTAAATAATTGGAAAGACATTCAGTGTTCTTGGATAGGCCGAGCGAATATAATAAAGATGACAATACTCCCCAAACTAATCTATTTATTTAGTGCTATACCAATCAGACTCCCAAGAAACTATTTTAATGACCTAGAAAAAATAACAACAAAATTCATATGGAAGAATAAAAGGTCGAGAATTGCAAGGGAACTAATGAAAAAAAAGTCAGAGGAAGGTGGTCTAAGTGTACCTGATTTAAAGCTATATTATAAAGCAACAGTCACCAAAACCATTTGGTATTGGCTAAGAAATAGACTAGTTGATCAGTGGCATAGGTTAGGTTCACAGGGCAAGATAGTGAATAAAAATAGCAATCTAATCTTTGACAAACCCAAAGATCCCAAATTTTGGGATAAGAATTCATTATTTGACAAAAACTGCTGGGAAAACTGGAAATTAGTATGGCAGAAACTAGGCATGGACCCATTTTTAACACCACATACTAAGATTAGATCAAAATGGGTCCAAGATTTAGGCATAAAGAACGAAATCATAAATAAATTGGAGGAACATGGGATGGTTTACCTCTCAGACTTGTGGAGGAGGAAGGAGTTTGTGTCCAAGGGAGAACTAGAGACCATTATTGATCACAAAATAGAACATTTTGATTACACCAAATTAAAAAGTTTCTGCACAAACAAAACTAATGCAAACAAGATTAGAAGGGAAGTAACAAATTGGGAAAAAATTTTTACAGTTAAAGGTTCTGATAAAGGCCTCATCTCCAAAATATACAGAGAATTGACTTTAATTTATAAGAAGTCAAGCCATTCTCCAATTGATAAATGGTCAAAGGATATGAACAGACAATTTTCAGATGATGAAATTAAAACTATTTCCACTCATATGAAAGAGTGTTCCAAATAACTATTGATCAAAGAAATGCAAATTAAGACAACTCTGAGGTATCATTACACACCTGTCAGATTGGCTAAGATGACAGGAACAAATAACGATGAATGTTGGAGGGGCTGTGGGAAAACTGGGACAATGATGCATTGTTGGTGGAGTTGTGAAAGAATCCAACCATTCTGGAGAGCAATCTGGAATTATGCCCAAAAAGTTATCAAAATGTGCATACCCTTTGACCCAGCCATACTACTACTGGGCTTATACCCCAAGGAACTACTAAAGAAGGGAAAGGGACCTGTATGTGCCAAAATGTTTGTGGCAGCCCTTTTCATAGTGGCTAGAAGCTGGAAGATGAATGGATGTCCATCAATTGGAGAATGGTTGGGTAAACTATGGTATATGAATGTTATGGAATATTATTGTTCTATAAGAAATGACCAACAGGAGAAATACAGAGAGGCTTGGAGAGACTTACATCAACTGATGCTGAGTGAAACGAGCAGAACCAGAAGATCATTATACACTTCAACAATGATACTATACGAGGATGTATGCTGATGGAAGTGGATTTCTTCAACATAGAGAAGAGCTAATCCAATTCCAATTGATTAATGATGGACAGAACCAGCTACATCCAGAAAAGGAACACTGGGAAATAAATGTAAACTGTTATTTTTACCTTCTGAATCCAATTCTTCCTGTGCAACAAAAAATTCGGTTCTACACACATATATTGTATCTAGAATATACTGTAATATATTTAACATATATAAGACTGCTTGCCATCTGGGGGAGGGGGTTGGGGGAGGAAGGGAAAAAATCTGAATAGAAGTAAGTACAAGGGATAATGTTGTAAAAAATTACCCATGCATATGTACTGTCAAAAGAATGTTATAATTATAAAATAAAATTAAAAAAAAAAAAAAAGAAAATTAGTGAGAGTGGGCCACCTCTCATGTGAAACAGTAAAGGGCAAGAAGAAGTATGAGAAGGCATCTGAGTTATGTAAGTTATGAGTTATGAAGAGAAGGCGCTCATGGTGAATAGTTTTAATTTCTTCAGTAAAATATGAAACAAAAGTTCTTAGCTGAAGAAGTGAAGAGGGAGGGAATCATAGGAGCTCTGAGGAGGACTGAAAAGATTTAGGGAAGAAGTGGTGAGTAGAATGGTGAATTAATTAAGGAGATGTAAAAACCTGCCTTTGTCAATGCCCCCAGCTGTGAAAATATAATATAAGTTTGTAGTAGATCCTCTCCACAAGATTTCATGATTTCTCCAGCTTTAATTAGCTATGTGAATATAGGAGAAGATTATGTATGATGAATGATCCAAGACTGAGGCTTGGCAGAGCAAGATAGGGGTAGGAGGCAAGGGACCTTAGAGAAAATAGTGTAGAGCTGATTCACAAAGGGATCAAAATGAAGAAAGGAGGAATGGGGTGATGACCTAAGAAAGATCTGATGGATGGAGAGATTGGAAATCACAGTAAAAATATGTACAGTTGTAGGGATTGTAAACAGAGGGAAAGCTAGAATGAAAAAAGTTTATGATCAGATTAAGGTAATAAAATTAGGTAAATTCAAGCAAGTCTTTTTTTTTTTCCCTCCCCCTTCCATCCCTTCCTTCCCTCCCCTCCCAAAATGGATTTAGAGAGTATTGTTTTATACAAAGAGAGTAATGTTCACCAGAACACACTGCATTTGTCAACAGAAGATCTAGTCGCCAACTTGCTACCTTTCCTATAAACTGTAATTCTTGATTTTCAAGTGGACTGACTTTATAAAGTTCAAAGATTTTATGAACAAAATTCCAAGCATGGAATGACAACAATCATGTTTTGACCAATATAAAGTTAGATGTTACTTGCTAGACATGGTAATAGCAGTATGAAATTTTAAATTCAGCGCTGCACTTCTGAACTATAAAACTTTGCCTTAAACTGAGGTGAATACTAGCTAAGACAAGGAGAGGACTAAACTCAAAGGGAGTACCTTTTCAACTTAGAACGTCAATAGGGGTTTTGAGAGTACATAAATATTTTCCAGAACCTTAAAATGCTGATAGCCAGCTTAGCCCTACCACAAGTTAAGGTTTGAGAATGAAATTTTATAGCCTTGATGAAGAAAATAATCAGTCCATCCTAACAATCAGCTCAAGTATGTGAGCAGAAGTCAGCAAATCACAAAGATTTAGAATCATTTGACCTGTCACGAAATTAATTTATATTATAGTTAAAACTGGAAAATAGTTACATATGTAGCCAGATGTCAGTATTAATGTTTGCCCACATATTTCACTTGCATACAATTTCATATGTTTTGTTGAAATATATTGTATTTTTTATGGCAGTCCATGTTTTTTTTTTTAAGTTATGTGTAAAAATGATTTGTAACTTTTTTCCTTTAGTATTTTTGTTTTCCCCTAGTTACATTTAAAACATTTTTTATATTTGTTTTATGAAACTTTCTTTCAAAAAAAATTTGAGTTCCAATTTCTCTATCTCCCTTGTTCCCTCTGTCCTCTTCCTGAGACAGCAATTAGGTGATTATTATACATGTACAATCATGCAAAACATTTCCATACTAGCTATGTTGCAAAACACAGACCAAAAAAAAAAAAAAAAACAAACAAAACCCAAAAGAAAGAAAAACAAAGAATGTTTTTGTTTTTTTATTTTTTCACTCTTTGAGGTGATATTCTTTTTTTTTAACTTTTGATTATTTTTTAAACAATAGCTTTTTATTTTCAAAATGCATGCAAAGATAATTTTCAACATTCACCCTTGCAAAACCTTATGTTCCAAATTTTTCTCTCTCCCTTCCCCACGACCCCTCTCCTAGACAGTAAGTAATACAACATATGTTAAACATGTGCAATTCTTCTTTATATATTTCCACATTTATCATGCACAAGAAAAAACAGATCAAAAAGGGAAAAAAAAAATAAGAAAAAAAAAGCAAACAAACAATAACAAAAAAAGGTGAAAACACTATGTTGTGATCCACATTCAGTCCCCATAGTTCTCTTTCTGGATGCAAATGGCTCTCTCCATCCCAAGTTTATTGGAATTGGTCTGAATCATCTCATTGTTGAAAAGAACCATGTCCATAACTATTAATTATCACATAATCTTTTTATTGCCATGTACAATGTTCTCAAAGATGGTCAAAACAGTTCATTCATTCAAAAATTCCTCAGCCTTATATGCCTTAATACTTTTACATAACTATAGCACACTATGCATGTGCTAACTATATACCGCACATGCAGGACCACATAAACACAATTGTGTTTATGTCACTTTGTGCAGATGTTTCCCTGCCACTTTAGTATAACTCTGCTTTAATTACAACACAGATTGTCACGCCCCCTGATGTCTCAGGAAGGTTGAGAGCTCTTAGGGGGAATGGGAGACACGTTATCTGGTTCCCTTGCTGGATTGGAGGGGTTTATACCTCACCCAGAGTTCCCCCTTTACATTCTGCCATACTATTATCCAATTTCCCCAACATTTTTTTTCTACAAAGAATGTTTTTTAAAAAGTAAGTTTCAATCTGTATTCAGATTTTGTAAGTTCTTTCTCAGGAGATGGGATAGCATTTTTCATCATAAGTCCTTTGGAATTGTTTTAGATCATTGAATTGCTGAAAATAGTTAAGAAATTCACAAATGACCAGCATACAATATTGCTATTACTGCATATAATGTTCTCTTAGTTCTGTTCATGTAAGTCTTTTCAGGTGTTTCTGAAAGCATCTTGCTTGTTATTTCTTACAGCACAATATCATTCCATCAGAATCATATATCACAACCTATTTAACAATCCCCTGTAATGTTCTGGTTAGCTGTCTGGAGGTCCTCCTAATGGGTCTTGGTTTCAGCAGAATAATCACCCCAAGAATAGTCAGGAATAATGTCCAATGTCTTTATTAGTACCTTCATAGTCTCCTTCACCTGGTGCTGGAACTCTGTCTTCCCAGATCACTAAACTTATTCTTGATCTTTTACCGTCAAGGTCAGGGGATTAGATCTAGCAATCTCAACACACACCTTCCTCCCTCAAACTGGGGAGGGAGGGAGAGAGAGGGAGAGAGGGAGAGAGGAGGAAAGAAAGAGTCTCAATTTCCTCTTCCTCCTCCTACTTCCCCCTCTTTGTCCCACCAATCAAGTCAGCACAGAATAGCTGGGGAGGGTCAACCTTCAAACAATTTAATAGGGAACCATCTAATTGGCAATTAGTCTCATGTGGTTCATTATCCAAGTGCATTTGCTCAGTTCTAGCCCTTTACAACCTGGGGCTGGGCTAGTTTTCTGGTGGACCTTCAGATGGGCCTTGGTCTTAGTGGAAAAGTGAAGGAGACAGGACAGCCACCATGAGGATCTTAATCTTCAAGTCTGTCCTCCAGCTTCCAGTCCTCTGTCTTCTCTGTCTATCTCCAAGTCTGTCTCTAGGTCTGACTCTGACCTCTTATATACTCTATTACAATTAAATCCACTCATCATACTGAGGATAAGCCAATCATTATATCACTAGGGAATCATTATTTGTTGTAAGATTGATTCAATTATACTGAACTAGAGAACTATTAATCACCATGCTAAATTAGATAATCATTGTCTTATCAATTCAACTGAATTAAAATCTTGTTGTAAGAATCTTTGCCTCAAGTATATTTCTCCAGAGTTCTGGTCCATTACAATCCCCCAATTCATGAGTGTCCCCTCAATTTCCGATTCTTTGCTACCCCAAAAAGAGCTGCTATAAAGATTTTTTTTTGTTCAGGTTAATCCTTTTCCCATTTAAAAAAAATCTCTTTTTGGATATAGACATATTGGAGTTCAAAGGAAACCACAAAAAGATTGGGATTCCAGACTGGTATTGCAAGATTTCTCAAAAGATTTTTCAGGCTCAGACCCATCTCTAAGTGAAGAGGCAAATTTTATCATAATTGTAACTCCAATTAAGGCAGGTTAAGTTTCAAAATAAGCTAGCAAGAACCAGGAGCAAAAAGATAAATTTATAGGAAAAAGAGATCAGATGAGCTAATTATGGAATTGAGGAGTAGTCTTAATATTGAATTCTGTGGCTTAGAGGTGAAATTGAGGAGTGGTCTGGAATGTACTTCATTACTGTCTCAGAAACTTTGATGTTACTAACCAACAGATTGCTATCTGACAACCACTCCCAAGGTCAACTGGCCTTAGGTTAAGTCCAGATATCTTTAGAGTTATTGCCACATCCTAGGAACTATCCCACATCAGACCCAGTAGTGTTATTGTTGCATTAAAGGCTATTCTTAGTTTTATATCCATTTGGGCATAGTTCCAACTTGCTCTTCAGAATGGTTGGATCAGTTCACAACTGCACTAACAGTGTCACAATTTTTTTCAACATTCTCTCTAACATTTGTCATATTCTTCCTTTTCTATCATCCTAGCCAATTTGATAGATATGAGATGATACTTCAGACTTGTTTTAATTTGCATTTCTCTAATCAATAGAAACTTAAAAAACTTTTCATAAGTATAGATATCATTGATTTCTTCTTCTGAAAACTGCCTGTTTGTAGCCTTTGATCATTCATCAGTTGAGGAATGACTCATGTTCTCAGACATTTGAGTCAGTTCTCTATATATTTGAGAAATCAGGTCTTTAAGAGAAAAACTTGCTATAAAAATCATATTCTGGTTTTAGGCTTTCCTTCTAATCTTGACTGCATTGGTTTTATTTGTGAAATCCCTTTTTGATTTATTGTAATCAAAGTTATCTTTTACATCCTAATAATGTCCTCTATTTCTTGTTTGGCCAAAAATTCTTTCCTTGTCTATACATCTGGCAGGCAAATGATTTTATACTTCCCTATTCCAATTTCTTCCATTTTTTTCTTCTCTTATTTTTAGAGCTATTATTTCTAGTACAATAATAATATATTTGTTGAATAATAGTGGTAATAATGGACATCTTCACTCTTAAACTTATTGGGAAAGGTTAAGGTTTATTCTTATTTAAGAGAATGCTTGCCAATTATTTTAGATAAATATTATTTTGTTTTTTAAAGTTCCATTTACAGGTGGAGTCAAGATGGCAGAGAGGGACACACATCTTTTTCTGAGCACTCCCCATGACCTCACAGTAATAGCAAATTCGGCCTCTGAACTGGTTTTGGAGTGACAGAACCCACAAATATTGGGACTGTAAGAAATAAGCAGCAGAAGATAATTTCGAAGATCTACAGAAATCTGTTTCAATCAGCACAAAGGAAAGTGAGCCAAGCTCAAGCAGGCTGAGCACAGACCCTGAAGAATGCAGACAGCACACAGACCTGGGTGGTTTGGGCTCTGCAGCTGGAGAATCTACTGGGAGGAATCTACAGCAGTACTGGCTACTCTACCCTGGTTGTAAACCAGTAGATCAGCAGAGAAGTTATGAAATATCCAACACAAATACAAAAAATAAAAAGTGAACCCTCAATTGCCAGAATTTCATGGGACCTGGCCATGCCCACCCAGCACCAGAAGTCAGTCAACAATGATTCAGTGAAGCCACTGTCACTTATAGAGGAAGCGTGGACAATTCTCCCCCTTGCCCTAAAAGAAGATCTCAACTTTTAAAAAATGAGCAAAAGAGTTAAAAATAACTCTAACCATAGTTTTTATGGTGAAAGAGAATAGAATTCAAACCCTGAGGAGACTAAAAGCAGATTGCTTTCAGATGAAGCCCCAAAGAATGATATAAATTGGCCTCTATCACACAAGGCTCTCTTAGAAGAAATTAAAAAGGATCTTAAAAGAGAGCTAGAAGAAAAAATGGAAAAGGAAATGAGAACTCTGCAAGAGAATTTGGAAAAGGAAGCACAGAAATTATATGAAGAAAACATCTTACAAAATCAATTTAGTGAAGTGAAAAAAGCATATAACTTCTTACAAAATAGATTTCACAAAATGGAAAAAGAAAACAACTCCCTGAAAAATAGAATTTGTGAAATGGAAAAAGAAAACAATTCCCTGAAAAACGGTATTTGTGAAATGGAAAAAGAAAAAAACTCCTTAAAAAACAGAATTTATGAAATGGGAAAAAAAATTGTAGAACAAAACAAATCATTAAAAAATTCGATTGGTCAAATAAAAAAGTGCTAAAAAAAAAAAAAGGTAATAAAATAATTCACTAACAATCAGAACAGAACATCAAGAATCAGTGAAGCAAAACCAAAATAAAAATGAAAAAATAGAAGAAAATGTAAAATACCTACTTGGAAAAACAACTGACCTGGAAATAGATTTAGGAGAGACAATCTAAGGGTTATTGGACTTTTTGAAAAACATGATGAAAAAAAGAGCCTAGACATTAACTTTCAGGAAATTATCAAAGAAAACTGCCATCATGTCTTAGAATCAGAAGGTAAAATAGCCATTGAACGAATTCACCAATCATCTCCTGAAAGAGACTCCAAAATGAAAACCCCAAGGAACATCATGGCTAAATTTCAGAACTATCAGACCAAGCTAAAAATATTACAAGCAGCCAGAAAGAAACAATTCAAATACTGAGGAGTCACAAAAAGGATTACTCAGGACCTAGAAGGATTACTCAGGACCAGATCAGGGAATGCCCTAATGGCTTCTGCTGTGAAGTACCACATTCCTTAATTTTATTAGCACTGTACTTAACTCATTTTTGTCTAATTCTTCATGCTTTTCAGCTGTTTTATGAGTACCATCCCCCTTCTGCATTTTCTTCTTTTTCCTGATAAAAGTATAACTTCTCAAATATATAGAGAATTGACTCAAATGTATAAGAATTCAAGCCATTCTCCAAATGATAGTAAAATGATAGTAAAAAGATATGAAGAGACAATTTTCAGCTGAAGAAATTGAAACCAATTCTTGTCATATGAAAGGTGCTCTAAATTATTATTGATCAAAGAAATGCAAATTAAGATAATTCTGAGCTACACACCTCTTAGATTGGCCAAGATGACAGGAAAAGATAATGACAAATGTTGGAGGAGATGTGGAGAAAACTGGGACATTGTTGGTGAAACTGTGAATTGAGGCAACTACTCTGGAGAACAATTTGGAACTATGCTCAAGAAGTTATCAAACTGTACATAACCTTTCATCCAACAGTGTCTCTACTGGGCTTATATCCCAGAGAGATCTTAAAGAAGGGAAAGGGACCTGTATGTGCAAAAATGTTTGTGGCAGCCCTATTTGTAGTGGCAAGAAACTGGAAATTGAATGGATGCCCATCAGTTGGAGAATGGCTGAATAAGTTGTGGTCTATGAATGTTATGGAATATTATTGTTCTACAAGAAATTACCAGCAGGATTATTTCAGAGAGACCTGGAAAGACTTACATGAACTGACACTAAGTGAAATGAGCAGAACCAGGAGATCATTGTACGTTGCAACAGCAAGATTATATTATGATCAATTCTGATGACATGCCTCTCTTCAAGAAGAGATGATTCAGGGCAGTTTCAATGATCTTGTGATGAAGAGAGCCATCTACACCCAGAGAGAGGACTGTGGGAATTGAATATGATTCACAACATAGCATTTTCACTTTTTGTTTTTGTTAGCTTGCATTTTATTTTCTTTCTCATTTTTTTCTGTTTTGATTTGATTTTTCTTGTGCAGCAAGATAATTGTTGAAATATGTATGCTTTATGTTGGATTTAACATATATTTCTACCATGTTTAACATATATTAGACTACTTGCCATATAGGGAAGGGAGTTTGTGAAGGGGGGAAAATTGGAACCCAAGGTTTTGTAAGGGTTATTGTTGAAGAGTTATACATGCATATGTTTTAAAAAATAAAAAGCTTCAAAAAAAAAGTTCCATTTACTCCCTCCAATGTTTTTACTAGGAATGCATATTATATGTTGTCAAAACTTTTTTCTGTATTTATAAAGATAATCATATAATTTTTGGTGGTTTTGTTGTTGATATAATCAGTTGTAGAGGGTAGAACTCTGGAGAAGTATACTTGAAACAAGGTGTTAACTCAGTGGAATTGATGAGATAATGGTTCTCTAGTTCACATATATACTTAGTATGGTGATGTAAAAGTCTTCTAAGTTCACACATAATCAATATGCTATAATGATTACAATAAGGTATAAAAGGGTTAACAAAGACTGGAAGAGACATTTCATTTTTGATCATCCTCTTGGTGGCTCTCCTGCCTCTTGCACTCCTTAATTCCAGAAAGCTAGTACAAACATTACATTTTGGTGCCCAATATGAGGCATAAGAACCTACATTCAGCAGTTTGATGCAATCGTAAGTTTAGTGTAGAAGTCCCTGTGACCAGGAAAGAGGGTGAGTAAACTAGTCACTTTCATCTTTTCAGCTGAAATGCGGCAAATTCTAAGAAAAGAACCTTCCCCACCCCAAGGGAAGTGTGTAGAATTCATAGTTAAGTTAATAAAGAAGCAAGATTTGTTGGTAACTTGGGAGAAGATTATTGAACTCTTAGAAATATTAGAGTGCATGTCTCCTTGGTTCTCTAAGGAAGAAAAATTAGAACCAGATAAGTGGAAACTATTGGGAGAGCAACTAATTGAATATTATAATGATAATGATCCTGATTCAGTTCCTAAGGAAATAGTCTATATATACAACATAATACAATTGGCTTTAAGGAATCCCACAAATTTTAAAATAAGGAAAAAGAAGAAAGAGCAAGTGGGGGTTGATATTGACAAAGCAATTGAAAAGTATGAAGAATTGGACAAGAAAGCAATTAACTACAGTGCTTATGAAATTAAGAAGTGTGCTTCTCAATCAGCACCACCCATGAAGCAGCTTTTTCCACCCCCTATGACACCATTATAAAAGGCATTAAAGCAAAAAATGAAGGACAGGATACATCTGATTTGAGAATAGAAGCGGACCTGGTGATTGAAGAGTTTGACTTTTCAGGTCAAAAAAAAGAAAATAATAGAAACACTAAGGAACTACAGATTGCATATAATTTTAGAAAAAATTCAAAGGTACACTCCTTTTCAATATTTAGAATATGAAGTATATCCTAAGGTGCTTACAATACAAACATTTTCTTTAAGAACAGAGAAGTTAAACACTTCAAATGACTTTCAAAAATTGAAAGGAGATATCCAGTGGATGTGTCCAGTGTTAGGCTTAACTACCTATCAATTACAACAATTATATCATATTTTAAGGAGAGACAGGGCTTTAAACTCACCATGCCAGCTTACAAAAGAAGTTTAAGAGGCTTTGAGAGAGGTTGAACTGGCTTTATCCAATGTGGTTGAAAGAGTCACTCAGAAACCCTTGGAAATATCAGTTTTTGCTACAAAAGAGGCATACACAGCAGTCTTTCATCAAGGAGACAGTGTGATAGAGTGAGTGAACCTCCCAGCACAACCAGAACAGCCTTACTCCTTACCCAGTGCTTGTGGCTAGAATTTTATTAAAGGCCATTAAGCGAGTAGTACAATTATCTGGGATAAGACCTGACAAGATATACACCTCTTATACCAATGCACAAATGAATGTATGTTGTGAAACTATCCCAAAGTGGCAAATTTTATTGGCCACGGCTCCAAATTGTACATACAAGTCTCCATTACAGAGAACCTGGCTATTGGCAATGGGTTTTTGAAGAAAAGAGTTCTAAGGTTCCTCTTAAAGGACTAACTATCTTTACAGATGCATCCAAACATAATATTTGTGCTGTATACTCTCCTGACTTAACTATAAAGAGAGTAGTCAGAACTCCTTTTCAGTCCACTGAACAGAATGAATTGTATGCAATCATTATAGCTCTTACTTATTATCCAGGAGATATAAATATAATATTTGATTCGGCCTATTCAGTAGGTGTGGTACAAAGAATTGTCACAACCCACCAAAAATTTGTAGCCTCCAAAATATATATCAGCTCTTTAAGGAACTTCAAGAGCAAGTGAGAAAGCATCCAGGTAAGATTTATATCTTGCATGTCCACTCTCATAGTGGACTTCCAGGTCCCATTTTTGATGGAAGTTCAAAGGCAGATAGTCTTCTAACCATGGTAGTCAATACTCCTTTATTTCAGGGAGCCCAAGAATCTCATTTTAAATATCATCAGGCTGCCCGAGCTTTACGTTTACAATTTGGATTAATAAGAGAGGAATCTAGGAGCATAGTTAAAAAGCTGTACAGCTTGCCTTCCTTTCCATGCTCCTACACTCCCTCCAGGGAAGAACCCTTGTGGTTTGAGACCTAATGAAATTTGGCAAATGGATGTGACCCATTATAAATCTTTTGGTTGGCAGTTTTTTTATCCATGTCGTGGTAGACACCTTTTCAGGATTCACTTTTGCAATACCAGCAGCCAAAGAGACAGCCCGAGTGGTCACTGAATTCCTTATCCAAGCATTTGCAATTATGGGTGTGCCACAAACAATAAAAACAGATAATGGGCCTGCATATACTTCTAAACATTTTGCACACTTTTGTGCACAGTACAAGACTGATTAAACTTCCACAAAGTTTACCACTGGCATTCCCTTTAATCCTCAAGGACAGGCAGTAGTAGAGAGGAGAAACAGAAATATTAAGATGATCCTCCAAAAACAAAAGAAAGGGGGAGCCACGGGTAACCCTAGAGAATGTCTAAATCTAGCCCTTTATACTGTTAACTTCTTGATTTTTGACAAAGATGCACTGGCTCCAGCAGATAGGTTTTACAATCCAAAGGAAGGGCAGTGTCCAGTGTGACAGCTCCACTATCTTTAGATAATCTCCAAATGATTTGGAGAGACCCAGAAAGTGATGAATGGAAGGGACCAGATAGGTTAACTGCTTGGGGGAGAGGGTTTGCTTGTGTCTCTACAGATGGAGAAGAAATCAGACGGATGCCAATGAGTCATATTCGCCTTGTCCATTGGAGAGAGAGAAAAAAAGGAAAAAACCTCGAAACAAAGGAGAACACCCAAGAAACATCGGGTGGTTCTGTCGCTGATTGCACCCACCACTGAAAGAGCCTGGGAGTTATGGTGTTTGACTCATGGACATCAAAAATTGTTAATGAGACTGATGCAGGACTTAGAAACCCTCAGGAATCATTGGATTCCCTGACATGTGAAGTAATGGGCAATAGATTGGTTTCGGACTATCTCTTGGCTGCTGAAGGAGGTGTATGTGTGAATGTTATTTACATACCCTCCTTCTAGGACTTATGGACATGTATATTCATATTGTTTGTTATATCACTATGTTGATTTATTTTGTTTGCCTGTGTTATACTACTATGTGCTGGTGTAATACCTCCCATGCTGATGGATTTGTGTATACCTGTTTCAATAAGACCCTTCAGCCCAGAGGAAACCTGTAAACAGTATCTGGTTTGGTGTTCTCACCTTCCTGAGAAGTCTGGGAGGGCATGACTACCTGTGTTCTAAAACAAAAGAAAGGAGATATAGAGGGGGGAACTCTGAAGAAGTATACTTGAAACAAGGTGTTAACTCAGTGGAATTGATGAGATGATGGTTCTCTAGTTCACATATATACTTAGTACTTAGCGTGGTGATGTAATGGTTCTCTAGTTCACACATAATCAGTGTGCTGTAATGATGTAATTACAATAAGGTACGCAAGGGCTAAGAAGGACAGGAAGAAACATTCCATTTTTGATCTTTCTGGTGGCTCTCCTGCCTCCTGCACGCAATTCCAGAAAGCTCTTCCCAGATCTCTCCAGGGTGACTACCACACCTTTCCACTCATCTAATTGCTCCTCAAAGCCCCTCTTATTTTGTGGAAGTTTAATCAAGCTCAATGTCATATGCATTTGGGAAACATGGATAAATATGTCTGATCAGCTGCAAAGGTCATTTCCTAGGCAAATCACTTTATCTAATCTCTCCGTGTTATGGACAACTCTCAGGCTTTATGTTATAGAAATAATATAGATCTTTAATTGGCAGAGGGAATTGACTCCTCTGGAAAGTTCCAAATGAAGGAGGGACCCTGAAACTCTAAAAATCCTTGAAGGAGACATTCTCCTTGGACTGTGCCCGCTGGAGGGAAGCAAGATAAACAGCTTCACTCAGTTATCTCGGTGGGGGTTGGTTCCGTCCAGAGCTAAAAGATTTCCAACCCTATTCAAAGAAAGAAACTCATTCAATTCTATTCAAATTCAGCTCTAGCTGACGGGAGCTTGCAGCCAAAGCCCTCCTTTTAAAAATGGCAATTTGCCCTTAGTGAAAACTTTATTTGTCTTGTATACATATCGCTTTGTGTATAATTGGTTTGCGTGTTGTTTGCCCTGTTGTATAGTAAAGGCTTATTTTTTTTAAACTCCCGGAACTTTGGACAAGGCCTGGCGTGTTTATTGATTAGTCCGATAGAATCTCCGGCGGGGTCTTTTAGGAAGGACGTAAGAGATAGAACTGGGAGGGATTTCTAACTCACCCAGTTCACCTCCCTAACTTGAGTGACTGGCTCGCCCAAATTTCCACAGGTGATGAGGAGGGACGGTGGAATCTCCTCCTCTGATTACAGAACCCCCCAAAATGAACTCCTAGAGTCACTCACTTCTCAGGTTAGGATCTTGGGAAAAAACAAAACCCAAACCCCCAAAACCCTGTACGGTAAAACTCGAGGTGGCGGGAGCTGCGGCCTCCACCTTTACTCACGATCAGGGTTATAGGTTATGTCTGTCATTTATTAACTAGCATTTAGTATCCTTCCATTATATTCCAGGCACAGGGCTAACGCGCTGAGGAAATTACAAAAAAAAGGAAAAACAGCGGAACCCCCGCTAAAGAGCAGGAGCAGTTCCCAGGAAGCCCTTGACTGTGACCTTGCCGCCTCCCCCCCTCCCCCTCCGTCCCCCCAGTTTCTTTCCAGAAATCGGTCAGTTGATAAAACTGTGGCGCCCGTAGAGACATCGCACTTCCCTCCCGGCCGTTGTGGCTCTGGAGAGGGGGAGGGGGACCCGCTGGGGTGTAACCGTCGCCTTACGCGACCGCCCACGCGCCTGCAACTCGGGTCACTTTTACGCGTCAACCCGAGCCGGAAAGACCAGCCCGGGTGGAGGGTGGTGGGGAGCGAAAAGTTTACATAGGTGGGACCCAAAGTCATCGAGAACTAGCTTCGGAGCACGTGCTCGGTTGCCCAGACAACCCGGAGGCGGGGAGGATGGAAGACCCGTCAGTCACCCGCGCCACGAGCTAGGGAGGAGCCTCCGGGCTGGAGGACTAGAGCTTCAGAAGGGTTCCCTGGCCCTTTCGCGCATGCGCGCGCGCCGCGTTGACTTGGACCCGCCCTTCTCAGTTTCTTCTCTCCCTTGCTCACTCTCCCCTCCTCGTGCCGCCGCGCACGCGTTTTCCCGCTGATCTCTTCGCTCGGCTCCCTCCTCTGAGTCAGCTGCGGCCTCGATCGGCCAGCCCCTTTCGGCGCCCCTCCCACGGTCCGGGCGGGACCGTGGGTCCTGCGGGTGGAGGCGCCACTGCCCGGTCTGGAGCCAGAATCCAGTGAATTTTGAGAGGTCTCTTCCGGGCTGACAGGTGGAACGGCGCTGGGGAGGGGAGGAAGAGGACCTGACCGCGGGGGCGACCTCCGCCCCGGCTGTGGAAGATGGTATTCGAGTCGGTGGTCGTGGATGTGTTGAATCGGTTCTTGGGGGATTATGTGGTGGACCTGGACACTTCCCAGCTGTCGCTGGGCATCTGGGGAGGTAACGAGACCTCCTGATCGCCCGTTACCCACTCCCCTCGTAGCGCCGGTGCACCAGCCTTCCCTGCCAGCGGCCCCGGGCTGTGCGGGACTGCTCTTCGGCCTCCCGCGGCCGGGCTCTGCGATCCCCCACCCCCTTCACCTCGGGCTCGCGGGCGCTGCCGCATGTGCTCCGGGCTCACGCTCGCACACAGGGACACACGCCCCCCCCCCCCCCCCCCCCGTGCTCTTTCTTTTTGGGCCGCGTTGCCTCCCTCATCCCCTCTCTCCTCTAGGTCCCTCCTTGTCTCGGCTCTCACTTCTCGGTGACACCTCTGTCCCCGAGACGCCTAGGTTACATAAAGTTGGGGGTGTACATGGCACTTCCTTCTTGCCTTGGGATTTTTTTTTTAATTTTTTTTTTTTTTTTTTTTTTTTTTTGAGAGGGAAAGGTATGGAAACTTCATCTCTCCGGACTTTTGCAAGACCTAAGGAAACGGGGTGACTGGAAACAAATGCCTCTTTTCCATGATCCCGACTGCTTTAGTTTCTTTTGGGGGGAGGGTGATGATGTATGGTTAACCAAAGAAAAAGGTCCCGGGCCCGTTTTCTTGCTTATTCTGGTTCCTCTGCTCCATTTATAGTAACGGGAGACTAGCTAGTACCTCACGTTGCTTGACACGTGAAGGTAAGGCAACTGACATACAATTTCTTTCTCCTTAACCTAGTTTCTGTTAATGGGAGGAGCAGCTTTCGCTTTTATTTGCGTTACTTGCCTTTCCCCACGCTTTTTTAGTCTGTGCACGGCTGATAAGTTATCCATCCCATCACTAGCGTCTGTTCCTCTGGGCCTTTGGTTGTTAGGAATTCTATAACTTTTACAAATTGGTGTAGCAAAAATCATTTGAAACTAAGTTTAGCTGGCTAACGAAATACTGACCCTTATTTTTGGCTAGTTTGCACGAATACTTGATTTGTTTTAGAGATTTAATTTTAGTGCTTTTTGTATTTTTGATTTTAATTTTCTCGACAGTAAATTTAGGCAGACAAATTAGGCAATAAAATTTGTCATTTTACTGACAAACTGGTTAATGCTGAGGTATTTGAAATTAAGGTTAGTTTTTAAACAAATATGTCAAAGCTAGTCACTTAAAAAAGGTATTTACCTTTATTTTTGCATTTACTCTCTGAGGATTTGCATTTAATGTCTGAGGTTTTTTCCCCCTGATTAATTGAATCTTAAATGTCTGGAGGGACATAGTTTGGGTGTTGTCTATCAATTTTATTTTTTACTTTACACTGTGATTAATACTGAGATTAGAATAGTTGCTCAGGAGCTAGAAGTAACTGAACTAAACTAGATTTTAAAATTTCTTTTAATTTCACTCCAATATCTTCATTTTACAAATGGAGACAAAAACTAACAGTAATGGACCAGTCCTTTCTTACTTCGGAAAGCTGTCCTTAGAATAAATGAGAAAGTTTGTGTTCACTGGTGGAATTTTGCATTTAAGTTCAAGGTAGTACTGCTAATAATATGTATGATTCAGTTTCACCAGGTATTGTGAAAAGTTCCTTTACAGTTTACAAATAATACAAATGTATTTCAAAAAGAGTTGCTATATTGGATGCCTGGTGTTTGCCCCTGCTGAGAGACCTAGGACATTTCACTTGACTGCTTCTGAGGTCCTACTTCCTTCATTGTAAAGTGAAGGGATTGTAGAAAATGATCTCTCAGATCATCTTCAGTTTTGATAGTATGTAAATATAAAATAAAATTCTTTAACATAGCTTTTAAACTGGTTGGACAATATACACCAGAATTTCAAATAAAAAAGAGGTATATAATTTTTAAATAAAAATTTTTGCATATTTGTAGAATGTTTTTGTTAACATTTCTCTCCAGTATTTCAGAAATAGAAATGATGTTATGGATTAAAAATCAATGAGCTCATAGATTTCATCTTGCCCATCATTTTCTCAATGCTGATTTAAATGACTCCTAAATTTTGATCTATTACTTCGATGGAAATTGTAATAAAACCACTGTTATCATTAGCACATTTCTGATATTGAATTTGATATGATATTTCTTGCTTTTTCTGCAATAGTAAGCCTGAAAGGATTGTATTCCAAAAACTAGTTTTAAGATTTGTTTGGAACTTTTTCAGAGACAATTAAGTTCAGCTTTCCATTTCCATCCTATTTAATATGTAACTTAGTTGAACTATATAGTAAGTATTGTTTGATTTCTAAGTCCTAGGAGCTGTAGGAGGAAGGATGATTTATGTTGCTATCAGCTAGTATTTTAATGTAAATGAATTTTTTTTTTTTTTAAGTGAGTCAGCTTTATTCTGTGGATTGAGAGCTAACCTCTGAGTCAAGAAGACCTTGGGTTCTTAGACTGCCTCTGAAGGGTACTGACATTGTGATCCAGGGCAAATGCACTGGGTTACTTTGAAACTATAGATTGCAGCTAAAGTGACACTTGTGATGGTGGAGAGTTTCTCATGCTAGGATTATGTTTATGGGTGAAATCACAGTTCCAATGCCTATCCTTATATCCTGCTATTTCCTAGTCTTCAGCATACAAGTGGCTGTAATCTATCTATTTTTGTACTCTGCTAAAGTTTTCAATATCACCTAATATCTCTTAGGAATAGTTTTTTGACTTCACCGCTAAAATTTTAATCTCATTGTCAGTAGATTTCAGTACAATAAATGTTCAGAGGAATATAAGTGAACTAATTAGTAGTAGTTGTGAATGATAACTCCTATACATTCCCAGCGCTTCTAGGGATTTAAAAAAATTTTTTTTAATTTATATTTTTTGTTTTTATATCACCTACCAATTCCATGTTATAATTTCTCCCTTCTTCTCTGAGAATTATCCCTTATAACAAAGAATAAAAAAAAACAAACAAAACAACCCACTTCACTTGATCACCAAAGCTAATTACATTAATCAAGATCATTATATATAATCTTCCACATCTGTAGTTCCTTTCAAGAAACAAAAAGATCTCTTTTTTAGAGCCAAGCTTGGTCATATAATTTCACAGCAGTTTCAGTTACCTTATGTTTTGTTTTCTTTATGTTTGCATTGTATTTGTTTTCCTGATTCTGCTTACTTTGCATGTCTTCCCATGTTCATGTCTTCCAAGGCCTCTCTGTATTCATGTTTATTTTTCACATTGCCGTTTGTTTAACCATTCAGCAGTCTTTGTGGTTACTCAGTTGTTTCAGTCAACTCCTGATTTTTCATGACCCCGTTTGGGATTTTTTGGGAAAGATACTGGAGTGCTTAGCCATTTCCTTCTCCATTTCATTTCATAGATGAGGAAATTGAGGCCAAAAGGGTTAATTGACTGGTGCAGGGTAACACTGCTAGTAAATGTCTGAGGCCAGATTTGAACTCCAGAAGATATCTTCTAAATTCCATTCCTTTGGTTGTATCCACTGAACCACCTACTCTTCCCCTCTTCCCCCTCTTTCATCAGTAGGTGAGCATCTAAATTGTTTCTGGTCGTTGCTACTGCAAAGTGTTGCCAAAAATATTCTGTATATTTCTTTTTGTCATTGAATTACTTGGGATATATGTGCCAAGCCATGGGATCTCTGGTAGAATCCCAAATTGATTTTTAGAATGGGTTGACCAATAATTCACAGTCCTACCAACAGTGTGTTTATGGGCTTTTCTTTGTACAATCCTTTGACTTCACATTTTTTGTCATCTTTTCTAATAATTTGTTGGATTGAGCTGAAACCTCTCAGTGTTGTTTTGATTTGGAATTCTCACTGTATTTCTTCTTATTAGTAATTTAGAAATTTTTTCCATATGATTGTTATTGTTTTGCAATTCTTCTTTGGAGAACTCTGTGTATATCTTTAATCACTTATCTAGTGGAAAATGATTTATGACCATATAAATATTTGTGTTTCCTGTATAGTTTTTATATTGGATCCTTATCAGAAATATTTGATTTGAAATTTTTCACCCAATTGATTGCTTTCCTTCTGATTGTAGGTGTGTTTGTGTGTGTGTGTGTAATTGTGTGTAAAAACTTTTCAATTTCATGTAATCCAAATGATCTCATATTTCAGCAGTTGTAAGCCTTTTTTGTTTGTTTAACCTTTTTTTTTTTTTTTTTTTTTTTTTTTTTTTTTTTTTTGGGCCACCCTTTGGTAGTCTGAAACTTCTGGACCCTTTTTCAGAATAATGTTTTAATGCATAAAGTTTTATAGACATATATTTCTGTGTGTGTTGGTGATTATAAAGAAAACCAATTTTTTTGGAATAGTTATATAAATATTTAAAAAGATTCCTGAGCTCTTGCTTTATTTGGTTATAGTTGCTTCTCCATAGAATTTTTAATATTTTGTTTCTTTATATAATATGTAATTCTGCATGTAATTTTATTGGTGTTATAGTTTCATAATGTTTTATTTTCTAAATAAGTGTTATTGTTGCTTTTTGCTTTTCCATCACAGCTGTTCCCAGATATCACATAGACACACACACTAACAAAGAAAAATAGTTAAAAAACAAAACAATACAGTAACTTTATATGCAAGTGTGCTCTTGTGGTACCTCATCTCTACTGCAAGTGGGTTGGTGTTTCCATAGCTTTGTGCTAGGACCAAGATTCTGGGCATTTAACAATATGTATTTGTTTGTATTTACTATTAGTGTCTCGTATTTATTTTTTAATGTCTTTTCTATTTCTTTGTATATACCTTATGTTGTAGTTATGCAATTGTGTCCCTTCTCAAATTCCCTAATTTTATCAGAGGTTATTTTGAATTGATTCTGTATTTTATAGTTATGATTCTTTCTGATCCCCTTTGGTCAAATTAGTTTTCTCTTAAGTATTTTATGTCATTGACTAAAATTCATTTTTGTTTGCAAGTTATGAAAACCCAGCATGACTTTATTGGAAATCTTTTAAAAAAGCACTATCAACACATTTATTAATCGAGCATTTATTTTAAGCTTGGCCTTGGGTTAGGCACTATAAGAGATATCAAACTATATAGAAATAGGACCTGACCTCTAAATTGGATTAGTCTTGAGAAAAGTTTTTTTTTGGTGATGAGATTTGAACTGGAGATTAAAGGATAGCAAATTGATGAGTGAGGGGGATTTCAGATTATGGGGATGATTCCTCAAAGAATACATTTTATCAAGATGATCTGTGACAATCTCATTTTCATTTTTATGTATCAAAACACTTGAATAAATTTTTGTGCTCTTTATCCATTAAAAATATAGGTAGTTGGATATTTTGAAAAATCATCATTAGTAAAGTTAGTAGCACTTCTTTCTTTAAGACCTTTAATAAAGTTTACTTTACCTTATTTGGGTGATACATTTTGCAAAATCTAATTATGCATTTCTCAGTGTTTTAGAAAGTTTTTTAGGTAGGATGGTTTCTTCCCTTTAATTTAATTCTAAGGTTCTGTTTTGTAGATATTACATTTATTGCATGATCATTTATGTAGAATCCAAATTGACTGAGCATTATCTCAGACTTGATGGGATTTTGTAATTGAAAATTTTATTTCATATCCCTTACAAACCTCTGCTTGTGGATTTCAAAAGTGGGTGTGGATTTTAGCAGTATCAGATGACTCCTGGTGGGAAAAGCCCTTCTAGCAATGTAGAACAGCATTGGTCTTGCAATTTATAGTTTTAAATTATAAGTTTAATTTAAGAATTAAGAGTTTGTACCAATTATTGCCTCAAGTATAATATGTCAAAGTATATACTTTGATTAGCTTTTACTTAAATAATTCTTTTAAAATTAAAAAGGTTTTATTTATATTGTACTGAACATAGCTATGATTTTTATAGTATGGGAAAAATAATTAGATAGAATTAATGTTGTGATATGCAGAACAATTTGTAGGGGACATATAAAGTTTTAATGAGAATATATGTGATAACAATAGTGAGTGGCATTTTTCAGAATATAAGTATTATTTAAAACTTAATTGCTTTCCAGAGTTTTTGAATGAGTAGACACTGGTTTTTATTTGAGTGACTAGGCATATGGCAGAGGGTTTTCATTTAGGCTTATAATTTTATTTACTCTTAATGTGCTAATTGTATATTTTGCATATTTGCATATTATAGTAGCAATGCTGGTTCTCTATCAGCTATTGGAAATAATTAATGGAGTAAACATTTAAATTGATTTCTTCTAGTTAAATTCACATGCACTTAAATCAATAAATTTTTAAAAATCACTTGAATATTAACAATATATGATATTCCATGCCCTTAATATCCATTTTCTGCAAAGAAGTAAGGAAAGTTCATTAATTATCTGTTTTCAGGGCCTAGATTCTTGGTCTTTATAATTAACATGGAATTCAGTTTTTCATCTTTCCAAGATAAGGCATTGGCATTCTGTTTTATTAATGTAATGATATTTGGTTAGTTAATAAATGGACATCTTTATTTCTAATTTTTTTTGCTACCATAAAAAGTGCTGGTATAAATATTTTTATGTAGGTAGGAGACTTTTTCAGGTGAATTGTCTAACAGAGGTTCTTTGGATCACCTCAGAGTGGTTTTGATGTGCATTTCTCCAAGTTTTAGTAATTAAGAACAGTCTTTCTGTGATTGTTAATACTGTGGATTGCAAATATTTTTTGGAAAACTGTTTATATCATTTAAATTCTTGGCCAAAGGGGAATGATTCTGGTTCATCTACCTTCCTTATCTTGAGCTTCAGACCTTTATCAGAGATATTTGATTGCATATTTTCACCCCCACCCCCTGTTCACCACTTGTTATCTTGATTGAGTTCAAAAGTTTTTTAATTCTCTGTAATTATTAATGTAAAATTAATTATTTTATCTTTTTTGATTATTTCAATTTTTTGTTTTCTTCCTGTATTCATAGGTAAATATCTTATCTGATTCTCTTCTAATTCTTTTTAGTAGTGTGAATAATATTCAATTCATGTTTTCACTTTTATTCTATTCTGATATATGGCATAAAGTATTTGTTGGGCCATTTGTTTTTTTAATAATTTTTATCAAAGAATTCTTTTCCAAGTAATTTTCATTCCTAGGTTTATTGAACACTGAATTATCAAAAAATTAAATTTGTTTCTGATTCTTAATTGGTTTGTTCTATTTTTATTACAACATTTTACAAGACAGTTTTTGCTTTATGTAAATTTGCATTATGGAAAGAATTCTTGAAATAAATCTGCATTCCCCCAAAATGCCTGTCAACTTTACAGTACCATTGCTGATTCTCTGCTCTTGATCCTGCTTCAGAGCCTTGGCTGGATGCTTTGTATCATCTCCCCACCTACCCAAAAAAACCTAAAACAAAAACAATGTGAAAGCAAAAGTCTCCTAGTAAAAGACCCCACTGTCTTCACAGAATCCAGGCCTAGGCTTGAAACTCCTGCCCATCTACCTGTGTCTTGTCTTCTGTCTGTCTGTTTTGGAGTGCTTTTTTGCCCCCATTTGTCTGCCCCCATTTTTGCATGTTGCCTATCCTCTCCTATCTTCCCCTTTGTCCAGATCCTATGCATCTTCTCTTCTCTCCTTGGTTCTGACTTCTTTCCTTCACTGACCCCTGCTGTGGTTCTTCCTGCTCTTTTCTGTCCCTGGCACCCATGCATCCTTGAACCATCATTTGCTTGTCTTCCTCATAAAAAAGACCCCTTTCCTCCTTTCCTTTTCCATTTTGTGGGCAAATTCACATTTCATAAAAATTGTATGTGGAGGACTTTAGAAGGGTAAAACAAGAACTGTGTACTATAACTTGAAGTTAGCCATCCTCATTTATCCCTCCCCCCCCCCCCCCCCCCCCCCCCCCCCGCCTGTATTTCCATTGACACTCTCTATCTTTTGTTTTCATAAATTTTTGTCTTTAATCCTATGAAGTTGTCATACCTTGGTAGTTTGGTTAATTTGTAAATAAATTGAGGTAATATAATTATTAGATTATAGTACAACTCAGCCATTAGCAACAAATACCCTTCTAGATAGATATTTGATTCTTTAAAAAATGTTTTATAAAGGTATTTGTGTCTTGAGTGTGTTTTAATAGATAGAATTGAAGAGACTTTATGCATTTTCTGTTACTTACATATTAAAAAATTCTGTTTAGATATACTTTATATTCTGCATTTGCTGAAGTTATCATTTGAGAGTTAAGGTTTTTTTAAGTTGTTTCTCTAGGACTTTCTAAGTTAAACCAACATATCATAGTGTAAATATAAATAATCTTGTTTTTTCTTTATCCAAATTTACACCTTTAACAACTTATGTCTTGTCATTTTATTGACACAGAACTATGTCAGAGAAATGAATAAAGGGTCTTTCTTACTTTTACTTTTAGTTTTGATGTGGAAAATACTAATATTTCCTTACTGTATTTATGATTGAAACTTGATTTTAGACATCATTCCCCTCTCCCCAGACAATTGGGATTAAGTGACTTGTCCAGGGTCACTAGCCAGGAAGTGGTAAGTGTCTGAGGGCAGATTTGAACTCTGGTCCTCCTGACTTCAGGGCTGGTGCTCTTTCCACTGCTCCACCTTGATGCTCCTAGACGTCATTTTTAGGGTAATAGAAATGCCCCTAACCTCCATAGCTATTCCTTGTTGTTGTTGTTTTAGCATAAATGTGTTGCATTTTCTCAGCCTTTTTTTTTTTTTTTTTTTTTAATCTATTGAGATAATTATGTTTTGGGGGCATTTTTGTAAAAATATTCTCCTTAAATTTTTTTTCACTTATTTTGCTAATGATGAATCATCTTTATATCTGATATAAATCTAAAGTGCTTATGCTTAATAGTTTTTGGCTATATTACTGTAGCCATGTTTCCCTTGTAGTTTATTTAAATTTAATTATCAGTATTTACTGGTTATATCAGTCTGTGATATTCCCTTTGCTTTAACATTGTAACTTCCATTATCAATCAATAAACTATAAAATTTAATTGGCAGTAACTTTGTAATGATGATTAATTGTGAAAAACTTGGATATTCTAATCATAGTGATTCAAGACAATTCCAAAGGCCTCATGATTAAAAAAAATTTTTTTTTCTTCCAAAAAGAACTAATGAACTCCGAGTGAAATTTAAATATAATTTTCTCCATTTTTATTGATTTTTTTTCTCAATATGGATAATATGGAAATACAGTTTACATGATTTTACATGTATAATTATATCATAATGCTTGGCTTGTCAGTAAAGGAGTGGATGAGGAGGGAGAGAATTTAGAACTCAATTTAAAAAGAAAAGAATACAAAAATAAATTAAAATGTAAAAAAAGCCAAAATCTTCAAAAATGTATTGGTAGAATTATATCTTTCTAAATTTTTGAAAAATTTTTTGTAGCACAGTTATTAATTGTTCTTTTAATTGTATTTGAAAAACAATGCAATTATGTTCCATAGCAGAGGAAAATGGGAAGTCTAGAACTGGAAGTAGTCCAGAGGAGGAGAGTAGAGAAGCTCTGAAACTAGGTAAAACTGGACAGAACTAGTTGTGTAATGTGTGGGACTAGACCCTCCCTCCCGACCATTACCCAAATTGGCTACTTGGAAGCTTCTCCAGATACAAACACAAAGCATTATTTTGATGCTTGCAAGAAGAGGTCAACTAGACAGTCCAACATGATGTGGCACATGGCAGAAACAGAGACTAGATTATATAGCAGAAAAGATGTGAATACGCCCCCCCCCCCTACTTCTTATTGATTTTTAAAGTCATTGGATGGATTGAAAAGGAACTAACCTTTGTCTAGTGGTCAGCAATGCTGTCTACTTCCCAGGAGTCATGTGACTTCCTGAAGGTTAGACCTTTTCTACTCTACAGTCTTCTGAGAATAGGGATCACATGAATTCCTAAGTCTGACCTACTCTATCCTATAGTGTTCTGAGAAATATTCATTGATTCCATTCATACAGTAAATAAAAAAGCTGAGGATTAAAGTCATAGCTTATTTAAAATATGTAATCTTAATTGCTTCATACATATCTCCCCAGGAAGAGCAAAGGCTCATTTTAATGGTTATATATGTAGTAGGAGGAGGGACCTAGTAGAGGAAAGAATGTTAACTTTATCATTCCAGCCACTAGAGAGATGGGGAGGGGCTTTGCAGCCAGGAGAAGGCATAATGCTATGTATGATCTTGCTTCTGTTGTAAAGTATGTGAGCTTATTTTGAGTTTCACACTTGCTTCCTGAAGGAATGTATTAAAAATGTAAACTGCTTTATTCATCCTGAGATTGTTCATTTATTATGCCCTTATTTGGGGTTCAGAATTTTATTTCCAACAATATTAATTTGTCTTTTAATGTTTGCATGATTTTACCTTAAATCTGTCAAGACAACATTCTTTCTCTTTCTTTTCCCTTTGGTAGTTCCACTCATAATACTTATCTTTCTGGGAATAAGTTGTTAAAATTTCTAATGTTCTTTCTATTAATTGGAATGTTATTTGATTTTATAAGCAACTCTTCTTTTGAGAGAAGATTCTTACTGATCCAATTGTTAATTCTTTTTTTATCTTTCTCCATTTGTTGGGTGTGAAACCTCAAGTTGTTTTTCATATTTCTGTTGTTATTATTAATGGTTTGGAACATATCCTTTAACCATTTATTTACTTTTTAGGCAATGACTCAATCTTTTATCTTTATTATTTGTCAATATCTTGCATATCAAATTAATCAAAAAAATCAAAGATATTTCATATGAAGATAAATGGAGAGGATTATTAAATACATTGAACTTCTGTTACATATAGATTTTTAAAAAAAGAAACTTATATTACATTTAACAAGGTTTTCATAAAATTATTTTTTATTTTATTTCATTTATGCTTTTCGCTATTAGGAATGTCAATTTATAGTAAGGGAGAGTTTGATATTGATATCCTTTCCACATTCATTACATATGTAATTTCTCTTTAGCTTATATGTTCTCATGTTGAACAAGGATACTAGATTAAAGGGTTTTTTTTGGGGGGGGGAAGAGGTTAATTAACATTAAATTTTAAAGCAAAATTCCATTTTTCTAGAATTGATTTTTGGGTGTTTTATAAAGTTTATATTTGGACTAAAGATTTTTCTACTACATTTAGAAAAACTTTAATCTAGTATGAAATTATGAAACTTAGTAAGATGCTCCCTCTGATTAAAAGTTTTCCCACATTCATTACACTTAAAGAGTTTCTCACCTAGTATGAATTCTTCAATATCTGGTAAGGTTTCCACCCTTATTAAAAGCTTTTCCATACATGTTACAGTGGTAGGGTTTTTCTCCAGCATAATGTTGAGTAAGGGATGAACTCTGGCTAAGGCTTGTCCACATTCATTACATTTATAGGGTTTCTCTCTTGTATGAATTCTCTTATGTTGAATAAGATACCTGCCTTGACTAAATGTTTTTCCATGTTCATCACAATAAGGCTTTAACATGTTTGTGATGCTTAATAAGACTAGTGATCTGTCCAAAAGCATTTTCAACTCTTATTACTTTTAGAATTCCATCCAACATGGGAGACCTGATGCTAGATAAAGGATGAACTAGTGCTAAAGGCTTTTCCACCTATATTATATCTGTATGGGCTTTTTCCAGTAATAATTCTTTGCTTACTCATCCTCTCTAGCTGAAGGATTTCTCATGTTAATTATATAATTGTAACTTTTCTTTCCAGCATTTTTTTTCATGTTCAGAGAGAGATGAATTTTAACTGAAGATTTGTCCACATTTATCATACATACTTATAGGGTTTTTTTCCTACTATGAATTCTCTGATGGTGAATAAGAGATGACAGGTTACTGAAAGCTTTTATTTATTCATCACATTTATAGGATTTTTCTCCTGTATGAATCCTCTGAGATTTAGTAAGAGATGAGCTCTCAGAGAAGGTTTTTCCACAATCATTGTATTTATAGTATTTCTCTCAATTATCACTTAGTTAGTAAGGTTTGACTAAAGGTATTCCTACAATTCATCATAATTATAGGTCTTCTCTCCAATATGACTTCTCAGATGTTGTCAGGTATTCCGATTGACTGAAGTTGTCTTCATATTCATTACATGTATAGAATTTCACTTCAGCAGGTACTTCAGGATACTGAATAATAACTGATTAGTAACCAAAGGCTTTAAGTACATTTGCTATATTTACAATCTTGTAATTGCTTTCCCTGAAGCAATTCTATTACATTTAACTAGGTCAGACATTTTAAGGGTCTTTTCATGTGTATCATGCTGATAACAAACTACAAATACAGTTTGTTGTCACAAGGATTGACCCTGGACTATAATTTCTCTGAAATGTAATTTATTTCACTGTTTTAGGGGTTTTCTCATAGGTGATTAGTAATTGTCTTGAATCTCTTCCTAGGTTCCCCTGCTGTTTCATCTCAACTTTGCCATCATACTCCTAATCCTTGACCAACTCCTCAGGATTATCCCTTGTTAGTCTTTGCTGGGATGATTTCTCACTAGATATATCTTGCTTTGAATTTGATTCCTTTGTTTTGTTCTCCAATTTGAACAGGAAACTTTGGCAACATCTCTCTTTAGAGCCCATGATGCTTCCTCTTGTTCCAGTTGGGAGATCATGTTTGTCTTAGAAACTGGAAGGCCCAAAGAGATCAGGTTCTGATAGTTCTCCAACATCACATCCCTGTACAAGTCCTGCTGAGAAAGTCAGTACTAATCAGGATCTGCTTGTCAAGAATATAGCATGTCCTTTCTCTGTGTTGTTCCCCTGTTGGGCAAGTGCAGAACCATCAGAAGGCAGAGCCTGCTATTTCTCCCAAATCAGTTTACAAAGTCAAGCCGAAGGGGAAAAAAATTCTAGCATTTTCTCCTCATTCTCTCTCTTCTGGGGAGGCAGTAGGGGGTTGATAGCCAGAGAACTCTGATGCTGACACTCAGTACCTGCTTTATCTCCTCTGAGCTGCAGGCTCCTCATCAGGTGGATGGTGGGAGACAAAGTGGATACACAGGAGCTTGCTTGGCTCAGGGATCTCTTCCCCTTATATTTTGCCATTTTGGTAGATGTGGTTAAGTTAGGTATTTCTCTGTACTTTTGTATTTCTCATATTAGTAATGTGGATCATTTTTTCTTATAACTTGCATTTCTTCATGTGAGGAATGGCTATTCATATTCTTTGGCCATTTATCTATTGGAAAGTAGCTCATACACACACACACATATATATATATATATAACTTCAATGACAAGTCTTAGATGTTAGGCTTTTTTTTTTCCCCCAGAGGAAAAAAAAATGGTCTTTTCAAAATTCTTTCCTTTCTATAATTTTACCTATATATCCTACATTAATTTTGCTTTAGCAAGGACTTTTCAATTTTGTTTATTGGGAATTTTCATTTCATTTTTTAATGTTCATCTCTGTTCCTTTTAGTTAATATTCTGGCTCTAGACATAAACAGTTCCTTTCTTTGTCCTGTAATTTGTATTTTTTTTTTTTTTTACATCATCAGCTACCTCAAATTTCACTGGTTTCCTTTAAGTGACCAATTTTGGGGGCTTATAATGGAGAATAGTTTCTAGCATCCATTCCTTTATCCTTTGTAATTTCAATTTTTATTTTTTATATTGGTTATTTCATTTCTTTTGGAGTGATTAAGCTATTTAATAGTTTATTTATTTTAAAAAAAACTCCCAATTTTGATCAATTTGTTTTTTATGGTATGTTTTATATTTTAAAAATATTTTTGTGCTTACTGAGCTTTTAAAGTAGTCAGAGGTTCCACGGGCTTAGATGGGGGGGATCTTTATGCTGAACTAGGAGATAGTGGCTGAATTAGAAAGTGCTAACGACTTGGGACCTAAGGGTAAGAGTTTGGGACTCTTCCCACTTCTGGTGGGACGGTTGCTGGATCGTTAGGATAATGCAGGGGGGTGGGGGGGTGGGGATGGGGTTCCAGTGTGGTCTGGGTCTGCTGGTCAAAGGTTTGGATGGTCATCCTAAAGGAGTTATCTCCTGGGAGTGAGCACCACCCAATACCAGGGCAAAGTCGGAGTGTGGGGGGGGTCTATAGGAGCCCTGAAGTGGGAGCCAGGGAGGGATCTACTGTCATAGAGAGTTCTAAACCTGAGTAGTAAGTGGCAGAAAAAGAGGGACCTCCTTCGAGGTCTCTAAAGGTCATTGTCCATATGGGCTTTGGGGCGTGTGGGTTTCCCAAAGCTTTGGAAAATGAAGGAAGGAGGAAGAGAATTAAGAAAAATCCCATAATAGCACTTCCAGACTGTAGAAACAGTAAAAGGGGAAAGGAGTCCTTAGGGGAGGATATACAGATAATTTAGGGCACTCACAAAATAACAGAGTAAATACAAGGATTGATCTTCCCAGGGTTTCCCACCCAGAGTCTTTGGGGGAAATCAAGGACCTGAGGAACAGATCAGTCTCAGTGTCAGGGGGTCGTCACCAATCTCTGTTTTTCACTTCGTGGTGACTGCTAGCTTCACTCGGCTGTAGTGAATCCAGGTGGGGATCCACTCAACCTTTACAGCAGTGGGCGTGGTGAGGATCACAGTATAAGGTCCTTTCCACCTGGGTTCCAGGCTGGAGGTAGAAAATTTCTTTTATCAGGACTTCATTACCAGGCTGGAATGAATGCGCTGCTTCAGAGAGGGGAACTGGAAGGGCTTCTTGTACGAGGTGTGAGATGTCCTTCTGGGTTTTCTGCAGGGCCTGTAGAAACTTGATAAGGGAGGAGTTAGAAACTTCAGCCATTATATGTTCCCTGACCAAGGGAAAAATCGGAGGTGGCCTGCTAAACAGAATTTCAAACAGAGTTAAACCCAGTCTGTTGGGAGTGCATCTACTCTTCAGTAGTGCAAATGGCAGAAGCGAGACCCAAGAGCTCTGAGTCTCTAAGACGAGCTTTGTAAGGAACTCCTTAAGTGTTCTATTCATTCTCTCTACTTGCCCAGAGCTCTGAGGTCAGTAAGCACAGTGGAGCTTCCAATCAATGTCTAGGACCTTGCTTATGCCTTGTGATATTTTGGCAACGAAGGCAGCCCCATTATCAGACCCTATGGCTACATTATCAGACCAAAGTGGGGCATTAACTCATTTAGTATCTTTTTGACCACTGTGAGAGCTGTTTCATTTCGGATGGGGAATTCTTCTGTACAACCTGAAAAAGTATCCACAAAAACTAACAGGTATTTGTACCCAGCTGTTGACAGCTGTACCTCAGTATAATCTACTTCCCATCTTTCCCCAGGGACATGTCCCTTAAGCCCGATTCCCACACGGGCTTCTTTAATTCTTTGCATATTTACTCTAGCGCAAGTGTTACATCTATGAATGTAACTTCTGATCAGTTGGCTAACATCCTTTATATAATATCTGCTCAATAACTGATACATTTTCTTTTCACCCAAATGAGTGAAATCATGCAAGTTCTTCACCAGCATCCTACTTAATGCTTGTGGAATAAAAATCTTGTCCTCTATGCACCACCAAGCTCCCTCCCTCTGACCTCCCCTGTGAGAAGTGAAAACATCTTCTGAAGGTTGAGTATGCAGGTACCGGAGGAAGGGGAGTGATTGCCAAAGGCAAGGAAGAAGTGGGGAGGAGTTGGCGGCTTGTCAGGCCCCCCATTCCCCAATACTTCCATTGTCTCACCAGATTGGTGAGCTGAGCAATGAATAATAGAAACAGAGAAGGATAATCCACCACTGCTGCCCCAGAAACATGAGTGTCCCCCACAACAAAACTGCTCCCATCAGTAAAAAGAATCAGGTCAGGGTTTTTCAGTGGGACGTCAGAAAGGTCAGGCCTTGCTGACTGAGACTCCTCAAGGAGTTGGAAGCAGTCGTATGGGGACCGGGTCAGAACTAGGATCTGGGAGCAAGGTGGCAGGGTTCAGGGCAGAGGATTTAGAGAAAGTGAGGCGGGGATGTTCGAGAAGCAGGGCCTGATAGTGAGTAAAGACTTTTAGAGCTATCTCGACCAGTTGAGATATATTCATGCCCTCAAATCCTTCCTACTTCTGTAATTTTTTGCTTTTGTCTGGAGCAGATTGACTAATAAATGCAATATTCACAGATCTATAGTTCTTGGGAGTTTCTGGGTCAATTGTGCTATAAGTTCGGTAAGCTTCATACAACCTTTCTAAAAATGTTCCCGGGGATTCTTCTGCACCCTGAGTAACTTCAGAGATCTTGGTCATGTTAATAGGCTTCCTGGCTACAGCTTTAAGACCCTGGAGAAGATATCTGTGATAAGCAGAGAGCCCAGTACGACCCTGCTGGGAGTTGGGGTCCCAGGAAGGTCTTTCAGAGGGAAAACTGGCTTCAGTCTGAGTGCGATGCTCTTCTACAGATCCTCCTCCTCCTCCAGGTCCCAATACAGCTCTCCTGGCCTCCCTTTTAATTTTGTCATACAAATCAGTTTGCTATTAAAATACCCGATACAGAGAAAAATATCCCAAATTGCATATTGTCCTTAACAGAAACCTTTTCAAAAGGACAAATTAAAAAAAACTATTGTTTTTGAGGCTCTTTAAATAATCTCAGGATGACCCAATATAATCTTTTTAAACTTATACTTTAAACTTATATAGAATGTCCAAATACCACATACAAGAATTCAAGAAGTTCTTAAAATAGCAATTAAACTTTTAGTATGGATCACATTTATGACCATATTCCTCAAACGATAAAACCCATTTTGTATCAAGAAACAAATATTCAATCAATTAACCTAAACTTGAGTCTTTCTCTTTAAATCACCATTTGAAAAAAAATGGCAGGAAACACCTTTTGGGGGGAGGAGGGGAAGATAGGAAAGTATTCCATATGGTCACCCTTCCCCCATTCAAAAAAATTCTCTCTCTTTTTTTTCCCCATCCTTTCATTAAAAACTTTCCTCTTTCCTTCTTGCAACATACCTTAAACAACCTTCAACAACTTTCCTAGAAGTTCCACTATTAAAATAAATCAGTGGGGGTGGGGGGAGTGAGTAGAAGAATCTTTGCCTTTGAAGACAAAGAATCCCATTCCTCCCTCCCCCACCTCTTCCTTCTTATTCCCAAATACATTTCCCATAGTTTCTCATTTCTTTTTTTTTTTTAAAGTCCTACCATAGCTATTTTTTTTCTCTCTCTCTTTTTTTTAATTAATAATTTTTTATTATATATATATATTTTTTATAATATTATCCCTTGTATTCATTTTTCCAAATTATCACCCCCCTCCCTCTATTCCCTCCCCCCGACGACAGGCAATACCATACATTTTACATGTGTTACAATATAGCCTAGATACAATACATGTGTGTGAATATCATTTTCTTGTTGCACAATAAGCATTAGATTCCGAAGGTACATGCAACCTGGGCAGACAGATATTAGTGCTAACAATTTACATTCACTTCCCAGTGTTTCTTCTCTGGGTGTAGCTACCTCTGTCCATCATTGATCAACTGGAAGTGAGTTGGCTCTTCTTTATGTTGAAGATTTCCACTTCCATCAGAATACATCCTCATACAGTATTGTTGTTGAAATGTACAGTGATCTTCTGGTTCTGCTCATTTCACTCAGCATCAGTTGATTTAAGTCTCTCCAGGCCTCTCTATATTCCTCCTGCTGGTCATTTCTTACAGAGCAATAATATTCCATAACCTTCATATACCATAATTTACCCAACCATTCTCCAACTGATGGACATCCATTCATCTTCCAGTTTCTAGCTACAACAAAAAGAGCTGCCACAAACATTTTGGCACATATATGTCTCTTTCCTCTCTTTAGTATTTCTTTGGGATATAAGCCCAGTAGTAGCGCTGCTGGGTCAAAGGGTATGCACAGTTTGATAGCTTTTTGGGCATAATTCCAGATTGCTCTCCAGAATGGCTGGATTCTTTCGCAACTCCACCAGCAATGTATTAGTGTCCCAGTTTCCCCACATCCCCTGCAACATTCATCATTATTTGTTCCTGTCATCTTAGCCAATCTGACAGGTGTGTAGTGGTATCTCAGAGTTGTCTTAATTTGCATTTCTCTGATCAGTAGTGATTTGGAAAGTTTCTCATTTCTTAATGCAAACCTGCATTCCTCTTTCCTTTGTCCTTTAGTTCCAGAGTTTGAGAGAGAAAAGAAACACTTTTAAGAATGGAACTCCTTCTGCCTCCCTCATCTCCCTGAGGGAGAGAACTGGGATTGGCTGGACAGATCCGGAAGCATTGTATTCAACTCCACCTCCAGTACAGGAAGTCGAGAGAGACAGAGGCTGCAGAGGGCCTGGTGGAGAAATGGGGAAGGGAGTAGGCAAAGGGGCAGGAGTCAGTACTTCTGTACTGGCTATACCAAGTCCCTGTGTGCCTGTGGAGAAGAAACAGAGATGGGGGAAGAAACAGAGGCAGGGGAAGATGGCGGCAGAAAAAGAGAAGGGGATAAAGGCCCAGATGGTGAAAGGCCGGGTTCAGGATTTCCAGGAAAAGGAGGATACAGACCTGAACCCAGATAAGGCAGGGGGAAGGGGATTATCTAAGGGATCTTCAGGAGAATCCTGTAAGACTTTTTTCTCCATTTTTGTTTGAGTTGCTGGCTGTTTGCAACTTTCCTTGTCTGTCCTCAGGGACTGTGTGACCAAAACTCGAATACCATTTGTCATGGCCACAGCCCTTAGCCAGGAAGGAGGGTAAGAGACAACTTGCAGCCAAACATCAATATAGGGATACTGATCTGGATGGCCAGGTTCACCTGTGACTACTCGGTGCATAGCCCATGCTATTTCCCTATCAAAGGAGCCCTCAGGGGGCCATCCTACCCCAAAAGAAGGCCACTCCTTCTGGCAAAAGTTTCAGTTTAGCCTTTTTCCATGATATTCCAAAATCATGATGTTTAAATGTCTCAGAAAAATGACTAAGAAGACATTCAAGTGGAGTTACTGTTTTTGAAGCAGAGTTTCCCATGATAAGGTGGCTGAGTTAACAGATAAAAGGCTATACCACCAGAGGAAAACTCCTACTATCTTTGAACACTGCTGTTTCTGACAGAATAGTCTAACCTTTTCTGTCCCTTATATCCAATAGCCAAATTTCTCAATCACAGTTCTTAAAATGTAAAACTTAAAACTTAAAAAGATCCAGTTCCTAAAACTTAAAAGAGCTCTTACATTAACAAAACAGACAAATCACATAGAACATAGAACATACATCACACTGAACATAGAACAAAACTCACACAGATTGCAGTCACAACAGTAACAACATATAAGACATAAAACAACCCAGAGGATATCTTCCAGCGTCCCAGAATGATACCCTACTCAGAATTTCGATGCCTGTTGGCATATTATTCTGAGCTTACAGATGCTATAGCATAACAGAGAGAACAGACAGTCCAGGTGTCTAAAACGACACAAAACTTACTCTCCCAAGCCGAATCAATCAATCGATCTGAAGGCGTGTCCATGGCTGAAGAGCTGCTTCTTTTCTCAGAGACTCTGGAGAAATCCAGAGGGCTGATTTTTCTAGGAATAAACTCAGATCCTGAGCCGCCCCAGGCCTAGATGACCAAGAGGTCTCTAATCTCTAATCCCGTCTTGTCTCTATTATCTTGGTGGGACCTCCAAAATGTAATGCCGGAGAAACTGAGGCAAGTTAGAGATTAGAGAGTTTTTAATATTTTATTAATTGGAGAGTTTAATTGACTGGACAGGACTCTCATCTCAAAGTATCCAGTGATGCATGGGAGAATGACAAACCATTTTATAGTTTTCAAACAAAGAAAAGAAGAGCGGGAAAAGTTCTTACAGAACCTTTCTGATTCTGTCAGGATGGGGAGAGCAATAAAAGCCTTACTGAAAACCAGAGTCAGGAAGGATGTCAATTGAAGTATCCGGGTTGATCTTATCTCTTAGAGGGACAGTGTTAAAAATTCTTTGAAGGCAGAGGGATCTAGGAGCCAGGATGTCTGATCTGCTCCTCATCTCCCATTGACAATTTATAGCCTTAGAGCAAATGATCCTCAGTCTTAATGAACCAGGAGGGGTTTATAACTTAAGGGGACTGAGGCAGAACAGTAAAGGAAACTGAGATAGAACAATTCAGGGAAATTAAGTCAGGACAATAAGGAAAACTAGTGCAGGGAAACTGAGGTAGAACAGCTCAAGGAGACTGTGGCATAACAGTAGATATTTAATAGCTGGTTTTTGAATTGAATTGATACAAATGATTTCGATAAAATCTTATCTGCATATAGATTTTTTTCCTTTCGAAGAGATCTGTTTTAAGGAGAACAAAAATACATGACTTAAAAAGCACCAGTTACAAGCCAAACTCAAATGATGTGTATTTCCAGCTCTTAATTTTTCCAAGCTTTGACATTCTGGTTATTTGCTGGACGTTTTTATCTGAATATCAAACTCAGTTTATTCAAAGTAGATGTTATCTTCCCCCCCCCCCTCAAACTGTCTTCTTCTGACTTCTCTTTTTCTGTTATATTTACCCTTCATTTAGCTATACTTGTTTGGAACCTGTGTTCTCTTTGATTCTTTATCTTCCTTTACTTTTCATATCCAATCAGTTACCAAGACCAGTGGATTCTCATGATCTCTCAGTTATTCCCACTTCTACCAATCTAGTATAGGTTCCCATTTAGCTATTAGGCTATGACGAGTTTCCCAGTCTTTTAAATCCCTCCTTCTTACCTTGCCAGATTGATGAAATATTAGGTTGGGAGAGCAGTTCAGAATGCGAAAAACTGGCAAAGATGTTCTCTTGGTCAAAAGGAGCACTTTATTTTACGAAAAGCATAAACCAAAGAGGATCTAGCAAGGGGCAGAAAATGAAGAGACTTTTGGATGATGAACAGACATCCTTGAAGGACTGGATATTAGAAGAAAAAGAATCAGGCCCAACTCCTGTTCTTTCACATACATTCTCCAAGGTTATACCACATCACTCCCAATAAACCACATTTGTAAGGTGATATAAGGATGGTAGCCTGGGAGCTTCTTGAAAAGTAATGGGCTCTTTACTGCTTTTGGAGATTCTACTCCATCATTCTCAAGGGGTGCATCGCATCAAGATTAATACTCCTTGATTTTGCTACTCCTTTGGTCGAAATCCTTTTTTGGCTACTTATTTTTTCTGAAATAAAACTTAAAAAGTTAGGCTTGCACTCAGGGAGCACAATACCTCTCTGCCTTTTGTCAACATTTTATATTATATTTCCCTGTCATATTGTAGAGAAATAGGACTAATTCCCATCCCCTGAACACATCTAAGAATTTTTTTTCTCTATTTTGTTAATACTGTTCCTAGCTTTAGTTTTTAAAAAATCCTACTCATTCTCCCTGATTCAGCTTTATTTTTACTTCTTTGATTCCATCTTCAGTATCACTTCCCACTAACCTTTTTTCCATTTTTTTTTTTTTTGCATTATACTTTCTTTTTAAATTAAATTAATTTTTTTTCTTATAGCTTTTTATTTGCAAAACATATGCGTGGGTAATTTTTTCAACATTGACTCTTGCAAAACCTTCTGTTTTAAATTTTCCTCTCCCACCCCCCCACAGATGTCAGGTAGTTCAGTACATGTTAAATATGTTCAAATATATGTTATCCATTATATGTATACATATTTATACAGTTATCTTGCTGCGCACACACACACACACACACACACACACACACACACACACAAATCAGATCTTGAAAGAAAAAAAAAAGCTGAGAAGGAAAACAAAAAGTGTGAAAATGCTGTTTTGTGGTCTATACTCAGTTCCCATAGTTCTCTCTCTGAGTGTACATGGCTCTTTTCATTACTGAACAATTGGAAGAAGGGAGCCATGTCCAACAGAATTTATCATCTTATAGTCTTGTTACTGTGTATAATGATCTCGTGGTTCTGTTCATTTCACTTAGCATCAGTTCATGTAAGTCTCTCTAGCCTCTCTGAAATCGTCCTGGTGGTCATTTCTTAAAGAACAATAATATTCCATAACATTCATATACAGTAACTTATTCAGCTATTCTCCAATTGATGGACATCCATTCAGTTTCCAGTTTCTTGTTACTACAGAAGGCCCACCACAATTTTTGCACAGATGGGTCCCTTTCTCTCCTTTAAGATTTCTTTGGGATATAAGCCCAGTAGTAACACTGCTGGGTCAAAGGGTATTGCAGTATACTTTCTACCCCTCTTATGTTTTTACTCTTTTTCTGGACAAAAGTTATTCTGAATTGTATATTTGTGTATCATTTACCTGCGTGTAAGCTCTACCAGGGCAGGGATCCTGTCTTGCTATTTTTCTATGTTCCTCAGCATTTAACACAATGTACTGTGCGTAATTAGGTGCTCTGTAAATGTTTTTTAATAAATTGAGATATATTTATTGGGATAGTAGAGAAGTGTGGCAAAATCACATGTTATAATAAGCCTTTGAAAAAAGCTCTTTAAATAAAAATGTTATTTTAATAGAACAACAGAATAATAGAAATAGGTGTATTATTTTATATTTTCTATGTAATAAATCTTATATGTAAATTGGGAGAAATGTGGACTAGATGAAAATAGAGTTCACTGAATTCTCTTAGCTATTAATCCTTTGTGCTCTGTGGCCGGATGATAACCAGAGAGTTAATTCTGTTGTACTTTGTGTTGGTCAGACTATTTCTATAGTATTCCATTTTTGGTGTATTTTAAAAAGGAATTTTTTCAGTAGACAAATTAAAATACATCCAGAGGAAAGTAAGCCAAATAAGCATCATGGTTAGATTGCACTTCTTGTGAGATCTCTTGTCTTTCTCATTCTGTTTTTTGTTTGTTTGTTTGTTTGTTTTGTTTTTTGTATGCTCATTTGAAAAAAAAACTATCAGTTGGTTATAACTTTACCTTTCTCTTTTACTTTTGTTTTCCTTCATTTATCTATTTGCAAAGCTTCCTTGGACAGACATTTTGCTTACTTGTTCTTTGTGACTTGAAGTTTTAAGTAATTATTCTTATGATTGTACAGTGTCTAGCACTTAGTAGACAATAAACATTTGACTTCCTGATTCATCTAACCAATTGTAATCAATTCCTAATATCTTTTGTCTTACTATTTCAATTCACTCCTACTTCTGATTCCAAAATAATCTTTTATGTATAGAAATGCAAATTGGCATAGTAGGAGAGCTATATTTGGAAGAATTTGGAAGTCTGTTACTTTGACAAATACTACATTTGTAATCCTGGGTAGGCCATTTAACTTTTTAGTGCTTCCCTGCTTGTCTCAATTCTTCATCTATAAAATGAGTTGTAGAAGGGAAACTGCAAACAACTCAGTATTTTTGCCAAGAAAACCCAAATAGAGTCATCAGGATTCGAACCCAATTGAAACAAAAATGTATCACTGAATAGAAGAGTATGTGTTGAGGAGTAAGGTATGAGAGCAATGGAAAAGTAGGAGGGGTAGTACCACACAAAGCATTTTGTATTTGTATTGATCATAGAGGCAATAGGAAGCTACTGGAGTTTTTTGAGTTTGGGTGGGGATAGGATGGGAGAAATAAAGGTCAGACCATGTTTGTAGGAAAATCACTTTGGTGATTGATTTGAGGCTGATAGTCCTCAAAGAGATGGGAGTACCAGATCTTTTTTGTCTTCTGAGGAACCTATTGATGTGCCAAAAAGCAATAGTTAGAACCAAACATGAACTGAGCACCCACTGAATTGTGAGAGGTTAAGAAGTGAAAGCATAGAAAATAGAGGTACCTGTTGTTATATTTAATCTTTTCAAGGAGTTTAATTACAAAGGCAGAATTGTTAGCATGGATCAAATTAGAATTTTTTGAGGATGAAGAAGACATGTTTATAGGCATTAGGGAAGGAACTAGTAGAGAGGGAGAGATTGAAAATAAATGAAATAATAAATGAAAATAAAAGAAAGAGGGCAGTATATCAGAGAAGACAGGATGGAATGAGATTGCTTGTAAAGGCAGAAAGGTGGGCCTTGGTAAGGAGTAAGGCTGTCTTTACCATGTGAGGCAGATGAATAAGGAGATAGTGGCAGAAGGCATCTGAGTGACAGGAAGTGAAGAAGAAAGGAGAAAGATCTCATGGCAAAATGGTTCAGTTTTTTTTTCCCCCTGTAAAGTAAGAGGAGAAAATGGGGATCATCCTAGATTGGCCCTTTTTCTCTCCCTGTAAAATAGTAGTCAAGGTTCTCAGCTCTCATAAGAGGGAGGTGGAGGAGGAGCCATTGAAACATTTGGGGAATGAAAATGTTTGGAAAAGCTGCTTTTTAGAGTGGGATAAATGAGTTGGTAAGACTGGTTTAAGGATTACCTAGTAAAAGTGAAGCCTAGTTAAGTTAAGTGTAAATTTTTAGTGGACCCAATCAGAATGGTTACATGATTTTCTTTTATTCAACAGCATGTATATAAGAATGAAGTAGCAGATGGTGGGAGTCATACAAATCTGAGACTTGACAGAGTACATTTTTTTTTTTTTTTCTGAGGCAATTGGGGTTAAGTGATTTGCCCAGGGTCACACAGCTAGGAGGTGTTAAGTGTCTGAGGTCAGATTTGAACTCAGGTCCTCCTGACTTCAGGGCTGGTGCTCTATCCACTGTGCCACCTAGCTGCCCAGACAGATTACATTCTTTATTAATATCAAGATAAAACAGAACCTATCCCAAGTCTTGTTCAGTTAGACTCTTTCAATGATACCTGGTAATAGAGCTCAGAAGGAACAAATATATAATCTCCCTATAAGTGTAAAGTAAGCATTTTATCCTTGTGTATCCTTTTATAAAGTAGTTTGTCCTTATTCAGTTATCTTTGCTGCTTCATATTTACCTTCATAATTCCTGTGGTCTTTTCATTAGGAATGTTTTTGGATTCTGTATTTTCATTAAAAGTCCATTTTACCCCCTGAAGCCTTAAATTCATTTTAGCTGGTAAGTTATTCTTGTGTTATAAACTCTTATCTTTTGCCTTCTGGCAAAATTTTCTAAGTTTCCTGTTCCTTTATTGTAATGGCTGCTAAATAGTGTGTGACTGTGGCTTCTTAGTACTTGAATTCATTCTTTCCACTGGTTTTGCAGTATTTTCTTTAACCTGAAAGCTCTTCTCATATTGGGGAAGGGAGCGGTCAGTAGCAGATAGGGTGAAAAGAGAATAAATGGGGGAAATACAATTAGCAATAGTAAATGTAAAAAAAAAATTGAAGCAAGTTTCTCTGCTGGAATATTATTGTTCTCTGGAAAATAATGAGCAAGATGCTCTCAGGGGAAAAAAAATCCTAGAAAATTCTTCAAGAACAAAGTGAAATATACTGTATACAAAATACCATATTCTGTGATAACCAGATATAAGTGACTTTGTTTTTCTCAATAGTACAGTCATCTATACGTACTTTGAAAGACTTATGATGAAAAATCATATCCCTATCCTTTTGGGTTGGCACAAAGATAGTTGCGTGACGGCACAGAGTTCCTTGTAAAAGGAATTTATAGGCCCCAAAACCCAGATTGATGAAAAGGTTTATTGTAGGGATTTGGAAGTAAAGTTAAAGGTAGAAAGACGCCAGGGCTAGAGATGGTCGCTGAATGGACAGGAACCCTTATGTGGCCTTACAAAGGCCATGTTTGGGGGGAAGGGCTCCTGCAAAGAGAGAGCTCCAGTTTGGCTCTTTTATACCTAAAGGGACTTGTGGGTGATGTCCAAATTTTTTTTAAAATGAATTTGTCTTAACTGTTTGAGGGGGGAAATGATGGGGGTTGAAGTCCCTTTAAGCTAGGATCTTTTGATTCACAAATCCTGGTCCCCCAGCCCTCACTGGATCTGAGCCAAATTTGGGGCAGTGTCCCTCATTTGAGGCAAGGCTGAAGATTTTCTCCAAAGATCTTCAGAGTAGTGGGGTCCCCTCTTCTTGTCCCCCCCCTCAAACCATCACCTCCAGATGCATGTGGGAAAAGGGGCAATGATCTCCTTTTAACTGCTTCGAGCTCCATGGGTCGTAGAGATTTGGGATTTCATGCCAGGAGGTGAGGCATGAGGTGTGGAGGATGGCAGCAGGGCATCCAGGGAGTATCCTGGTCAGTTGTCCCCAGTCAGTTGTCCAGTCAATGTTCTCCAGGCTGGAGGGCGGCTGAGAATCCAAAGTTTGAAGCCTAGAGCAAGCAGATCTTGGGAACAGATTAAAAATGGGGTGTCATCTAGGGTGGAGATGGTGACATTCAGGGGAATGGGCCTTTAACAAGAAATGCAACAGGTCCCTTCTGTGGGCTGCTTGTCTGATGGCCCATCTAACTATCAAAGAGAAATAGGAGAAAATGCTGAGAGAAAAGATTATTTGTAGCCTAGCCCTTTCACTCTAATTGCTCTTGGGGTTGGGAATTAAAGGGTGTGGACTCAGAAGTCAGGGGAGGCAAGAGGCCTTAATATCTAGTAGATTTAATGAGCTCTTTTGTGAGGCAGGGTCTAGGAATGGGTGTCAGGGTTGCAGATCAAGATAAGAATGCAGTTTAAGGTCTTGGAAATGTTGGAAAAATTGTGCTGTTTTTCTTGAAAAAAAAAGAGAGTTGGTTCCTCAATAAGCAAAGATCCTGAATCTTTTCCTTCCTAGTTTTCCCTACTCTTTATGGGGGAGGGGTGAAAGAAGTCAGGGTGCACAGTATCAGCATAGCCTACCCAGCTTACCGGCCCCTGAGCTGTTCGGGCTGTCCTAAGATAAAGGGAAACAGGGCCAGACCCCAAATTCCTACCAGGGAGCAGGATGCTGGGGGGGGGGCAGTTCAGTCCCTGTGTTGCAGTTTTTCTAGTTTCCCTCCTGCTCGAACTCAGGACAGAGATTGGGGTCTCCTCAGGCAGTTTCCTACAGGAGTCTAAGTCTGGGAGAGATTTAAAAAAAAAAAAAAAAAAAAAAGCACATCTGCTCCAAGTGTTTCTTTCAGGAGGCAGAAGTTGACCTTAGAAGAGAAGAACTGAGAGTCTCAGGTTAGCGAGATAAAGGGAAACCAACAGGTGTTAGAAATCAGTTTTGGTCTTACAGACAGATCTCTATTAATTGTCCAGTAACAGACAGATGACCAGGCTAAATACTTATTTGCCCAAGCATTTAGGATACAATGATTACATATAATCAGGCTGGAAACAGCAAGATATGGCATAATTGAACTGCATTAACAATTTCTATTGACTGTTGCTCTGATCTTAAACATCAGTTACAGGAGGAAAAAAAATGCAAGAACATAAATTCTAAACAAATATTTATCATAACCTTATATTGATAGCAGTAAGGAATTTGTCCCAATAAGTTCATAACTTAAACAATTATCATATCCAAGTAGATGTTTCACAAGTGAACATTATTCATACAAATCAGTTTGCTTTTAAAATACCCAATATCCCTAATTGAATATTATCCTTAACAGAAACATTTTCAAAAGGACAAGTAAAAAAAACTTATTATTTTAGAGGCTCTGACCCAATACAATGCAATCTATTTAAACTTATACAGAATGTCCAGTTCCACATAAGAGAATTCAAGAAGTTAGCAGTTAAACTTTTAAACTTGGGTTAAGTTTGAATTTTATTGCTCTTTCCCAACCTCTTTTACTTCAAAAGGAGTTAGCTTTAGTGGGTGTGTCTCCTAGCAGCAAAGGAAGCCCTTTCAAGGTGGGTGGAGATAGATTAGTAAATCTGTTCAGTGGAGTTTATTGAGAGGCAGTAACCTGACCCCAACTCTGTAGCTTTTGTTCTCTTTAGGCACCCCTAAGAGAGAGAGAGATGTGACAAAAACTTTTAATTTTTGTCTCTCTTATTTCTCCAGAGCTTTGCCATGACATCTCAATGTGCAAATGCTTAGTTTGAGTGTTGAGTTCCAGACAGCATCAATCAAGTCCCTGGAAATTGAGCTGTCCACCTTGATATAGAGGGTGGGGGGGTTTATGTTACCTTATGAACAATAAATCAGTAGACTGAAAAAGAGGCAAGAGCAATCAAACTATTGGAGTAGGTTTCTAGAGAGATGAAATAATCAGTGGAGACAGCATCTTGATAAGAGATTCCCATAGCCTAGGATGGGAGAGGCATTCTGCTATTCTAAGCCTAATACTCTTATCAGGTCTAATAATAAGGAGGCCAGTAAGGTTTTTCAGAACAGAGAAGCAGGAGAACTGAGGCATGGCTGAGTCAGGATAATTAGGGAAACTGAGTTAGGACAAAAATAAATAAACCAGACTAAAACTATAAAAAATACAAGGATTTATGGCAAGAACCAGTTTCTCCCCGATAACCTCAGAAATATTAGCATCAAACAGCACTCAATCAAGGAGACACATAAGCCTCCCTATTCGAATCTCTGCAGTTGGGGGGCATCTCAGCCAGAGATGGACAGTCTTTAGATCTGTGGTCATTTGTGCATTTAACTCAGCCTCTGTTGAGTAGCAGTGCTCAAGGTAGTCCTGCTGCCCTAAGAGGGACACCCCACAACTATCAGGGGGTCCAAGAGACGGAAGAAATGGGGTTTTGAGTAACCCCACTTTCCCTTTCTCTCTGGAATAGGAGCTGTTAGTAGGAGACAGATTTCTGAGTAAATTATGCAATTAGACCAAGACAGGCCACCCCAAACCATTAGAGTTCTGATATCGAAATGCTGAAATAGTAATTAAGGAACTGGGGTAACAGGGGTAGAAAACAGATCAGAGAGACTGTCAGTCCTTGGACAGGTGTCTGATTTTTGGTTGTTTCTAAAGAATAATCCCAAAGACTGAATAAGGGATTTCAAAGTTAAAACATAACCCAGCCAGTCATTGTCTAGTAAATTTTAAGCAAAGAGTAAAATAGTTTCCAATTCAGCCTGAACTTAATGAAATAATACATCAGTCTTTCCCAATTTCCTGGCCAGCTGTAATGAGTTTCTTTCCTCCCCTGTTTACAGAAATTATCAGATCATACATAACAGATTGTTAAGTTTCCTGAAACAGCAATAGTTAAAACAGTTTTATACAGCAATAGTTAAACAGTTTTAGCAAATCCCCCAGTTTTAACGAGTCTTAAAAGATAGATCAATTAATTTAAAGGTGGGTCTACCTCAGAACCTTTTACAAAGCTAAGCCTCTCTGCAGAAGGTGGGTGTGGAAAAATTCCACGTGGCCCTTCCCCACTCCATTTCCAAGAGGCAGGGAGGGAGGGGAAGGCAGCTCAAAATGCTTAGCTGAGAACAGTGGGTCAGGTGAAAAACAAAAGATACTACCCCACCCATCCTTTAGTGCGTTGGGTGTGGGGTGTTGAAGCATTTAGAAAAGTCAGACCCTAATTGGAGATACTGGATTCCTGAAAAGAAAGTTTTGGGGGTTGGGTGAGAGGAGAGAGAGAGAGAGAGATTGAGATTGATTGATTGAGATTGGAATTAAGGTGTTAATTAAGCCATTTTCTAAGAGGCAGATTAAAGGAGAATCTATTTCTATTCTATAGTCCCTGGGCTTCATGGACTGAAATGCCAGAGAAGTTGAGGCAAGAAAGAGATCAATTTAAGGAAACTGAGGCAGTAAAAGACAGTAAAAGAGAATTGTAGGACATCAGAACAGAGAAAGATTATAGAGATGCGCCAAATTAAAGGTAGTTAAGGAGGTTTTTTTTTTTTAATAGTTTCAGTTTTTCCCTTTTAACTCATCTCCCTCCTGCAGTCAGGGAATGAGGGGGAAAAAAAGAGAAGATTAAAAAAAACAAAAGAAACTATCCTCACTCTCTTAACAATTAATTTGCCTTGATTCGGAATTTTGTTCCCCAGCCAATATTACAAAGGTTTCCTTTCTGAAGTTACAGCATTGGCAAAGCTGCGCTTCAGAAGAGAAACTCCTAATTGCTGGCAGCAACTCCCCCTGCCAGCAATCGAGAATGCCAATCGAGAAAAATAGGAGCTAAGTTCACTAGGAGCTCCTGCACTGAGAGAGAAGTCAGGAATTCCCACCTGCAAGGTAACTGAGACAGAGAAAGGGCTGAGCAAATGTCTAGACTTTATCTTTCCGAGAGCAGGTGAGTGTGCCCTGAGGTTTAAGGGGAAAAAAGTGAGCAGTTTAAATTCTCTGTCTTTGTAGACAGCCTACTGATCATGGAAAGGTGTATTTTTTTTTTCTTTTTAAGGCTGCTACAGTGAAAAGCTGTGTGGAGCAAACTAGTTCTAATGGGAAACTTTTCTAGAGATCTTGAAAAGATTGAGTCCTCAATCTCCCCACTGTACCCCAAGAAGAGGACAGTTTGGGAGCATTTAAATGGCAGGTTGCCAAGCCACATGGGAGAGGTTGGAAAAGGGAGAGGATGGAGGAAGGGAGAGATGTTATCTTACCCAGTGCTTCTCTGGTGGCGATGATGAGGGCTCATGCAGTCGGTAGAGACGCATCTCCAAGTTCACTCCAATCCAAAGACCTTTCTCCTTGTGACTACAGCCTGACCACTACAGTGGAGTGTGAGAGGGGCTCAAACACAGATTTCTCCCCCAGAACAGATCAAGGAAACTGCTGGCCTGGGACCCCTGAGAGGGATGGGGTCCTCAGAATGGCCACATGATGGGGGGGAGAGTGAAAAAGAGACACTTTCTCTACTGTCTCAGCATTCTGACCTGAGGGCCGGCTTTCTGGTGAAAGAAAAAGGATTAGAAATGCCTTGAGATGCAAAAGAAGGTCTTTTGTTTCTGGAAGCAGCCTTCTCCAAACCTAGCATCTGCTAAGGAAGGATTTTAGAGTCAGACATACCTAGATTGTGGACAGGTAAAAGGGTTTAGTTTTCTAACTTCTTGCAGCTTCTTTCTTATCTCAGACAGAGAGTGAGATAAAAAGAAACCTTTTGTCAATTTGCAGCAATTCGTAAGGAATTGTGCCCAAGCTAGGTAAAGCTCTAATGACCCAAGTCTGAAGTGGCTTGGATGTTCACTGCAAGTCAGGAAAAGAAAAAAAAAAGTCTTTTACCTCATCCAGAATTCCGGATTCCCTGGTAGGAACACAGATTTCTTGGAAGAATACTGTGTGAGCAGCTGAGAACCCAGATTGGTTCTGAGAACCTGAAAAGGTTAAGATTAGTTTTTGGGGTCCCCGTACAGGCCACCACATGATGAGAGTTATGGAAGGAGAACCCCCTTTTGGGTCAGTGCAAAGATAGTTGCGTGACGGCGCAGAGTCCCTGTAAAAGGAATTTACTGGCCCCAAAATCTAGATTGATAAAAAGATTTATTGTAGGGATTTGGAAGTAAAGTTAAAAGTAGAAAGACGCCAGGGCCAGAGGTGGTCTCTGGGTGGACAGGAATCCTTACATGGCCTGAAGGATACCATGTTTGGGGGGGAAGGGCTCCTGCAAAGAGAGAGAGCTCCAGTTTGGCTCTTTCATACCTAAAAGGACTTGTGGGTGGTGTCCCAATTTGGCTCAGATCCAGCGGGGGCTGGGGGAATCAAAAGATCCTAGCTTAAAGGGACCTCAACCCCCAACAAAATCTGTATTGAAGCTTTCAGCATGTTTCTACCTGAGAATGCCATCCTTGTGTACAGGTTCCCCTCATCATCCCTTCTTGGATCTATGACCTGGTACTGGTTGTTATCACAGTATACTAATAGGAGTGTAGGAATTTGGCCACATGGTTTCCTGCTACTGCTTGGCTTAGCTCCCTTTATCTTACCTTTCCAGCTTTTATCTTATAATAATTGCCTCCTTGCACTCTGATCCAGTTAAGCTAGATACTTTTCTACTGCCACAAATGTCCTCTATGTTCTCAATTTTCTTTTACCTCATATTTTCTCCTATGTTTGTAATGTGTCCCCTTGCTTTCTTTTTTTAAAAAATAATTTTGTATTCATATTCTCTGCAAAATTTTTATTGATTCTCTCCCTGTTAACAATGTCTCATGTTGTACTTTATGTAGCACAATTGAGAGAGACCTCAGATGCTACCTAATTCAATCTGTATAAGAAGTCTTTCAGCAGTGATTAATAGTCAACCATCATTTGCTGGAAAACTAACCCACCCACTACCAACCAGAATAGTCTATTTCCCTTTTGAATAGCTCTGACAGTTAATGAAGTCTTTCCTTACATGAACAGAAATCTGAATCTTCACAACCATCCATTACTTTTACTTTTAGTTCAGTCCTCTTGTGCCAAGCAGAACCAGTGTCCCACTTCACATAGCTCTTGGCACACACTTGACCGCCTCATGTTTTCTCTTTTCCAAAAGAAACATCAGCAGTCCCTTCAACTCTTTTTTTGACATATTCTTTAACTGTAATACCCTGCAATTCTTAAATTCACTTATGTAACATAATTTTAATAGACATTGAAGTCAAAGATACTGGTTTTATGTGAATTTTGTATTTGTTCCAGAGCCTAGCAATACACAATAGAAATTTAATAAATATTGTTTGGAGAGGTTTCCATTTGTGTCAGTGGTAGAAGTGCATACTGATGAAATCATGAATCTTTAAAAAAATATATCAAGATTTGCCCATAGTGGAAAATTTAGTAATAAAATATATTTTATAGTTAATTTTCAGTATATGTAAATATTTTTAATTACTTTTTTAAAATATGCTTTTAGGAGCTGTGGCCCTTAAGAATCTTGAAATTAAAGAAAATGCATTGGTAAGTTTTGAATATATAGCACTAAGAAAGTTTTAATGAATTTACTTATAAGCATGAATCTTATTGACACTTTACTATTAGATTCTTGTGGGTTGAAAATATAATTCTGTTAAAAAAACCTTCAGAATTAGAAAAAGTATTCCGATATAGATAGCCTTTATCAGTTCTTTTGGTAAAATTTTTGTTTTTTTTTTGTTAAAGCTTTTCATTTTCAAAACATATGCATAGATAATTTTCAACATTAACCCTTGCAAAATCTTGTGTTCTAATTTTTTTCCCTCCCTCTTTTTCCCCTCCACCCCCTCACCTAAATGGCAAGTAATTCTATATGTGTCAAACGTGCAGTTCTTCTATACTTATTTCCATAGAATTTTTTTCTTACCTACTTTTAAAACAACTTGATTTTAGAAGTTTATTCCTAATACTTATGAAATCACAAGACCAAGAAAAATGAGAAGTGAATCTGAAAGGGAGTAAGTAGGTAAACCTTTTGAAGAGTTGATGTGTGTCTGGTCCTGAAAAAAGCAACTCACATCTTATATATTTAGTAAATAAAGTATGAACTTTACTTTTTGCCCATTTAATTTTTGGAGATAATTTTTGGAGTTTCAGCAAGGTATGGTATAATAAAAAGGCAATTGTACTTGGAATTAGAGGATCAGTATTCAAATCACACCCTGCTACTTGGTACTGGTGTGATCATGGACAAGTTACTTAAACTCTCTGGACCTCCATTTCTTTATCTTTTAAATTGAAGGCTTTGGACTAAGTGGCCTTTAAGGTCTCTTTTAATTCTAAATTTATAATCTTAGTACTTTGTACTTTATTCCATAGTTATTATGCTTAAATTGAATGAAAGAAGAGGAGACTTTGTAAAAGAACCTTTAGGGAGATCCATTTGTTAAATCCTCTTGTTGTACAAATAACCAATATATTTTTGGCAAATTTAAACTTAAACTTTTTTTTTCTTTTTTCTGAGGCTGAGGTTAAGTGATTTGCCCAGGATCACACAGCTAGGAAGTGTTAAGTTTCTGAGATCATATTTGAACTCGGATCCTCCTGAATTCAAGGCTGGTGCTCTATCCACTGCGCCACCTAGCTGCCCCAAACTTAAACTTTAAATTTTAAATTTAGTTAATTTGATATTTATCTCCATTATATCAAGTTTACTTAAAATGGTGTCATCTTTATAGGATGTCATGTTAAGATTATAGTTCTTTTGGATTGCCTTCAGAGGTAGGAATCTGTCAGAAATACTATAGAGAAAGGCTCTTGTTTGTAGGAGCCTAGATAACCAGGTGGCCTCTAAGTGTCTTCCAATTCTAAATACTGTGTTTGCTCAGTTCACAGAGACTTTCCTGTCATTCTGCTATTATAATTGAATTGTAGGGATTTGGGGAATCAATATTCCCAAACAATTACACTATTACAAGGAAGTCTAGTTTTTCCCATTGGATTTTGAAAAACTGGGAATAGATTCATTGTGTGGGATTGAAGTAGCACAAATAGAAGATAAATGTGAAAGTAGACTGCATCTTTTGTGTCATTACTAACTGTATAATTGTTACGAATAAAATTTTGAATTCTCCAAACGTGTAGTAAAACCGCAGGATGAGTGAAACAATTAAACCCTTAATACGCTTAGCAGAACTGAGTATAAAAACTCCATATGAGTTTACACACTGATACAGAAGGGAAAACAAGTTTTTATACTCTTGAGATCAGTCCTCTTCCTACCTTCAGAGTTCTGGTTGGCCTGAGCCCTTCCTCATCCACTCCCTTATGTATAGTTCCTAGATGTGTCCCCTTCCCTAGTTCAAAAATGCTGACTATCTGTTCTCAGGTGTGTCAGATAATATTCAATGAGCCTATTAAGCAGGTTCATTGAAGAAAAGCCTTGTCTAGGTCATTGACCCTGGCTAGTTTAGGCCAGTTTCTAGCCTAGCCTCCTTTATCAGGACTTTGTGGTTAGGCTACCACTTTAAAATATTTTGAAAAATGATTCTTCTGAAAGCTACTTGGTTATTAGTGCTTATTATCTTATATTACCTTGAAACGTGCAACATTTTATAGAATTCTGACTTCGCGATTTCTCAACAATATTCAAGTGGTGCTCCAAAGAATAAAAAGCTGGATTTTCTTTCATTTCTTTAGCAATTTCTTCATGTTAGGGAAGGAAAGGTGATTTTTGTATTATCCTTGACCTGTGAGGTTCTCTGGGTTTCTCTTCTAAACACTAATATGCCATTATTAAATTTAGCATCAAAAGTCCATCTCAACAGGATTGCTTATATAGTAAAATAAAACAAAGCATTAATTCAGACAAAGTAGGGGCAAGGGAGGTCTATGCAATCAAGGTACTTTAAAGCTGGTTTTTAAAAATTTCTAACTGGTTTCACCACATAAAGCAATAATTTAAAATTACAAATATAGGATGTTGAAAAAGTTTTAGAGCAGTTTTAAGCATCTTAAAAGTGTACTATAATTTTTGGGATACTTTGTATTATGAGGTAGAGGTTCTGTCTTTAATGACCAGGTAAAATTAGTAATTGTTGGCAATTTTTGGTATGCTAGTTTATTTTCTTACACTGTTTAATGTTCCTTATACTCCTGTTTACTCTGTAAATACTCTTAACAAATGTTTTTATTTGCATATTTTTAAAAAAGCAAACTTTAGTCTAGGCTAAAGTATAATAATTAGGAATTGTTTAAATAGATTGTTTATGTTAGGCCCTGGATACCAGGCCATATGCCCCTAGTCCCTTTTTCATTTGTGCAATTAGACTTGGGAAAATTGAATTTTAAAAGAAAACTCTAAACCTTGAGGCTCTGACTCCTTTTCACATACCATTTCGACCCAATGAAGGATAAAAAAGAAAAACAGTCTCCATGTGCTTGCCTCTCTGACTTCATCCCTGTCCAAAAACTACCCTGGGAATAAAATTTTTGTCAAGGACAAACACACTAGGTTATGCTATCTAGCTTTCTTCCCTTTTCTGACAGGGCCTAAGTCACAAGCCTCAAGTTGTTAATACTAAGTTAACTCCCCCCTCTTTGAAGTAAAAATAACAATTGCTGTAAAAGTTCATTGCATTCTTGGCTTCTGTATTCTACTTGCAAATCTATGTAAACTCTGTGTCTCAGTTTCTTTATACCAAATGCGTTGGAAGCATATTCCCATTTTGTCAGCTAGCTTAAACTCCACATTAAAAATTAAAATCTCTACTCATCTCAGTTTTTCTGGTATTACAAGATAGAATTTGATTTTAAAATGTTTTACTTTGTTACTTGAGCACGAATATGGCAAATAATTTCTTCATAAATTAACTGATGACCTTTCAAATCAACTTTACCTTAAAAGTAAATACTGTGGAAAATTCTACTTCACTCAAGTATGGTAATACCAGATTTATCCTTGTTTAATTTTAGATCTATTTTTTTTCAGTTTTGCTAAACTTGAGTCGTCATATTATTAATTGTATTGACAGATTGACTTTCATTTTGTCTTCCATAAACAAGTACATAATAGACACTAATAAATTAAACTCCCATTTTTGGATACTTTTTATATGAGGATACATTTAAAAGAATATATTGGTATAGACAGAATTTTCTCTCAACTGATAAATTTTAAACTTTAAAAAATGTAATATTAGTAGTAACAACACAAGCTAGTAAAACTTGGTAACACTTGTCTCTAGTAACTGGCACCAATTTGGTGAACTTCTAAGAATAGGGATTACTAGTCTGCCTAATGAGGAAAACTGACTCAGATTAATCAAGGAGCAGGTCAAAGCTTCTATGCTGATCAGTGTAGGTTTGTTAGGAAGATCTACACACACACACACACCCCAATCTATTATGTTGGTGAAATGAATTTTTCTTTTCTTCCTAGAGTGAATTGGATCTACCATTTAAAGTCAAAGCTGGACGTATAGGTAAGTTAACTTCAGTTGATAAATTTAACCAATTTTGAGAAAAAACAATGCATTTTGATACAAAGTGATATGTTTGGGGTATTGCACTAAATGATGAGATTGATATTCAGGCACCAAAGTTGGGATTCAGTCATGTGAAGAATTCACAATGGCCAAGGTAGGTTTATTTTTGAGAAGAGGTTACAGACAAAATAAAGAAATACAATAGATACCAGGAATGGTAAATGTGAAATAGAGCTGGGAGAGCTCTAAGGAAGAGAAAGACATTATGAGGCATGGGGGAAGGGTGAAGAGAGACACTCCAAGCAATGTGCCATGATGTTAAGACCATTCAAGAGAGATTCAGCAAAGATGGCATGAGCTATGAACAGATTTACAGGGGAAATTTAACTTTGGAAGTTTGACATAATTTGGATTTCTGACTGGACACACTCAACATGGGGCTATCCATGACTTCCACACAGGATTGGACTATGTGTTTGAACTGATCCCTATCGGCGTTCTTCCCTGTTTGCCTCAGGGAGTAATTTTAACAGTACTTCACGCTTTCCTTGCTAAACTTACTTAGTAACACAGGATCTCATCACAGGGATATGATGGTATAATGAATAGGGAACTGGCTTCCAAACTAGAAAGAACTCTTAGAGTCTTCTTGCAATAGTGTCTCAACTGGATAGTCTTATCCTATGAAGGAAAAAGAATTCTTCCAACACTCAAAATCTAAAATAAAAAAGCAAAGGGAGAGATGCTACAATGTTGAGCACTTTGCAGAGGAAGGATAGGTATTAGGGGCTATTTTCATCAAAGATCATAGAAAAATCAGCAGATTGATTGAGATGGGCAGTTGTTTACTTGGGGAGAAATGAGAAACTATTTGAAGAAAAAAGTCATTTCAGTGGACAAGTACTTCATAGCAAAGAAAACTAAGACAAAGTATGCTGTAGAATGAATGAATGAAAGGACATTTAAGCATTTAGACTGTGTAAGGCATCATGCTAGGTCCTGAGTATACACATAGATAAGTAAAAACATCCCCTTCACTCAGGGAACTCATTTTATGGAGGAGACAATACCATGTAGAATATTTCAGCTGTAAGCCAAATGACAAGATCAATTCTCTTACCTAGAAATGTTCTGTATACTCTTAGAGGCTAAAAGCAAAAGATATGGAAATGGTAATACATTATTTTTAATGTTATTTTCATTGATAAAATCATATCAGTTTCTGAATCTGAACTATTTAGTAGTAGTAAGTAAAACCCATGGAAGCAGTTGCCAGCCTGAATTTCTACTTGTGTTGCTTCCTATATGATGCCTCTGAGGGATGAGCTGGAATTAGGACTGATAGTCCTATATATTGGTTGGTAGCTGGTTAGCATTTGGTGGTGGTTGCAGGTTCCTTCTCCACAGTGATTTCTCCTTTCACTGATGGCAACATTCATCTAGGTGGGAAGAATACAATTCCCAAGACTATTTGGGTTGAGTGTTGGGCTATCTATAGCAGGATCTGTGAGGAAGTAAGAGTCAAGGGTGTGTGTGTGGTTTTGACTTTACTGATATATACCACCTCCCATCTCTTAGGTTACCTTGCTGCTAAATATGCTGTCTTGATTAAGGAAAGTGAACAGTAAAACAAATTCTGAAAAAATAAGGAAACAAACAAAAAAAAGATTTAAAAACTTATAGAGCAACAACAACAAGAGATGACAAATTGTAGCTTTCAAGGAAATTAACAAGTTTAATGAAGCAGAGTATTTATATTTACTCTTGTAGTTAAAACATGGTTCAAAGGAAAGAGTACTTACTGATTTAGGGTCAGAAGATCAGAACCTGTACTTACTACTTGTGTGACATTGCTTAATTTATTTAATCTCTATGGTCCTCAATTTTGTTGTTGTTGTTTTTTTCATCTGTATATTGAAAGGGTTAGAATTGAAACACAAAAATTCAAAGTCAGAAGAAAACATGGATGCACAATTTTTTTTTAAAAAGTAGAATACATAAGACTGTTACTAAACAAGAATATAGAACTTTGAAAATATAGTACACAAAGAAATAAATATTCACTTTTTAAGCTTTTATTAAGTACCTGTTCTGTGTCAGGCACTGTTCTAAGTTAGGAAGTCAAGCTTGCTTTTGAGGAGCTCACAATCTAATGGGAAAGATTAATAGGAAATAATCAACAGAAAGAGAATTAAGAAGGTTCTAATTAGATGGGCTTTCTGTAAAAGGTGGGATTTTAATTGGGACTTGGAGAAACCCAGCAAAGTTACTTGAATAAAAATTTTATTAAGTGTCAGACACTGTGATAAGTACTGAAGATACATATAAGAAAATCAAAGACAGACCCAGGTCTCAAGAGACTTATAAAGATAGAAGACAACACACAAAAGGAAGCTGAAAAACAGGAACAGTGAGGGGGTGGTATGTATGACAAAGTGTCATAGTCTATGGAGTCAAAATCAAGCAGAGCTGATAAAGGAAAATGGAGAGATACCTGGAAAATTCAGATCTAAACCCTGATGAAAGATTTGGGAAATAGTTTAGTGCCCCTCCGAACAAGGAAATGGAAAACCACTTTGCCAAGAAAACTCCATGGTATTGGCATGATATGGTCCATGGGATCATGAAGAGATTGAATAACTACAAATAAGTGTTTCACCTTCTAGTCAGGGGCAACTGAGGGAGTTTAAAAAGTATTGAGTATCAAAAACTAGGTAATTTAGCATGGTGTTAAGATTTCAAATGATCAGATTTTCTTGGATGAAGTACGATGGTCCCTGGAGACAAAACTAAGCAGACCATTGATGGAAAATGGAATGTTACCAGTGAAGCCAGAAATCTTCCAAAAGAACATAATGAAAAAATAAAAAAGAACATATTCTAAAATCTTCTACAGAAAAACCGCCCTTAAATATTAAGAATGGAAGACACTTATAACCAGATTTCAGGACTGCTGCATCAAAGAAAAATCTTGAGGAAAGCAATGGAAAATCTATGGAATTCCAAGTAAGAACAATATAGAATGGAATTATTTTGTAGTATAAAAAGTCAAAGGAAAAATTGGAATATGATATTCAGAAATGCAAAGGATCTTTTTTGGTACCTCAAAATCACACATGTTATATTGAAACATTGAAGGAAGTTATTGGAAATTCAGTAAGAGGGAAAAATTTTAATCATTTCTTCAAAAGAATATAGAGGTGGACAGGACATTTAATTTAGAAACCAACCAAGTAGCAGAAAAATAAAATATTTTCAGATAGTGAAGACTAAGAAATGAAACATTAGGGGCAGCTAAATGGTGCTGTGATTAGAGTACCAGTCCTGAAGTCAGGAGGACCTGAGTTCAAATCTGGCCTCAGACACTTAGTACTTCCTAGCTGTGTGACCCTGGGCAAGTCACTTAACCCCAGTTGCCTCAGCAAAAAAAAGAAAAAGAAATGTAACATTTAATGTCATATGTGCAGGACAAGGTATGCTCATGAAAGGGCACTGCTACATGAATATCACCCCTAGAGCCAAGAGAATGAATAGGTAGGATAAGGATCTAGCCTAGTAGGTAGGAAACCATATCTGAATTCTTAAGATCATCTTCAATAAGATAGAGTCACAGTTTTGCTACTAACTTCCTTCAGGAGACAGGAAGCAGTTGGGTATCTGTGAAAGTATAACTTAAGATAGAAAAGGGATTTAAAGGTTAAGAAAGAAAAGGATATGACATGAGAAAAAAGACAAAGAATAGACTTGTCACTCCTCATCCCCAAAGGATGGAAAAGATTTTACACTATACCCCATTATATTCGTAGAAAAATAGCATTCCTGGGAATATAGAGCATCCTAGAAGATATAAGAAATAAGGGGGTAAAAGGGAAATACTTGTTTGAAAGCACAAAATAATATCAAAACAGAAAAGTGATTGATGTAGGGGGTTGGAAGGATTAGCTGAACTTAAGAAAGAAAAAACATTTTTAAAAAAAGAATGACAGAATAACAATAAAAGTAAATCTTGTAACTTTAGATTCAACCCATTTGTAAGGAAGAATAACAAATATGATACAAATTATTTGATGTTTCTGATTTTTGTAAGTAAAAAATAGTAATGCTAGTTTAACATTTTTTTGTTTTCTGCTACTTAAGTGAAGCTATTAATCATTTTGGTGAGTTGATTTGAAGAGTCTGAGTCATTCTAAGTTATTTTGTCATGCCATCTGAAATAAGGGTAATTTTTCTCCTCTTTGCTAGTGTTTATATTATTGATTTTGTAATCACTGGTAACAGAAAGACCTGAATTCAAATTTGACCTCAGACGCTAGATTTGTGTTCTTTGCCAAGTCACTTTACCTTGCTAGATGGATAGATCACTAAGCCTGGTGTCAGGAAGACCTCAGTTCAAATATGGCTTATATACTTGGGTTATAACTAACTTCTATTTTCCTTAATCAATTGGAGAAAGAAATGACAAACGATGCTAGTGTCTTTGCCAAGAAAATCTGTGTCTGTTTGAAACAACAAATATAATGGATTGAAGAGTATATGTTGAGGAATAAGATATAAAGATACTGGAAAGTTGCATGGGGCTTGGGTAGTTTTAGGGCATAAAAGACTTTGAGAGTCAGAAGATTTTGTATTTGATCCTGGAGATGTGAAGGAGCTACTGGAGTTGATTGAGTAGGAAGGATGACATGGTTGGACTTATGCTTTAAGGAAGTTACTTGGGACTGAATTGAAGATGGACTGGAGGAAGAAGACTTGTGGCAGTAAGAGAGAAGAGTAGGGCGTATTGGAGAGGGTGGGGAAGGTGAAATTGGCAGGCTTTGAGAACAGATTGTTGGGCAGGCGATGAGGAAAAAGTGAGGAGTTGAGTATGAGAGGCTGGGCAACTAGGAAGACAGTGGTGCCCTTGACAGTATTAGGGAAGTTTGGGAATAGGGGGAGGTTTACAGGGAAAGATAAGTTCAATTTTGGATAAGCTAAATTTAAGATATCAAATGAACATGTAGGTTGAGATACTTGAAAGGCTGACTGAAGGTCAGCAAAGAGGTTAGAGCAGGTTACATAGATTTAAGAATCCTCAGGAGAGCAACAAAAGGGGAGGCAAGAAACAAGAAATTTGTCTATTATATATTGGATGTCATGCACTCTGCTAAGCAGTTAAAAAATATATCTCCTTTGATGGGCACAACAGCTTGTGAGGTAAGTGCTATCTTCATCTTACAGTTTATAAAACTTAGCCCAACAGAAGTTAAGTGACTTGCCCACCTAGCTAATTAAGTATCAGAGATGGAATTTGAACTTGGGTCTTCATGACTCCCAGATCCTTGTGCTCTCTATCCATTGTGCCATTATTGCTAGAAGAGAAGAGATCCTAGTACAGAGCCCTGTGGGACACCTATGATTTTGAGGCAGTGATCTAGTAAATGAGCATCATACAGCAAAGGAGAATGAGGAGTGATTAGATGAATAGAAAGAGAACCTGGAAAGAACAGCTTCTCCGAAACCTAGAGAGGTGAGAGGATGAAGATGAGTCATTGTCAGAGGCTTTAAGTAGTCAAGAAAAAAGGTCACTGGATCGTTAGGAGTTCACTGGTAACTTTGGGGAGAGTAGTTTTGGTTGAATAATGAAGTTAGAAAGACAAAATTTTGAGGAATAAAAAGAGTAAGAGAAGAGGAAATGGAGGAATCTATTTTAAATATGCTTCTTACAGGAGTTAAGCCACAAAGATCAGAAGAGATCTTGCATGATGGGTAGAAAGGATGGAAGAATCAAGTGAGAGTTTTTTGAGTATGGGGGAGGCATGGTCTATATGGGCATGTTTATAGATAGTAGGGAAAGAATCAGTAGAGAGGGAGAGATTAAAAAGAAGAAAAAAGCATGGGAATGACAGTGGGGACAGTCTGTTGGAGGAGATAGAATGAATGGAAAAAGAGTGTGTTGGTAAAGAGATTGTTTTTGGTAAGGAATAAGGCCATCTTTATCATGTGAAACAGGAGTGACAGAAGAGATTGTAGCAGACGGCATATAAATGATAGGAGATGAAGAAAAGAGAAGGAGCTCATGACAGAATGGTTCAGGTTTTTTTTTTTTTTTTTCTCTGTAAAATAAGCAAGGATCTTAGGTGAGAGATTCAGTGTAGGAAGAATGTTTGGGGAAGAATGACAGATTTGGAAGAACCTCTGTGGAAAGTAAGAGTGGGTTGATATGGGAGATGTAATTTGTACTAGAAAATTTCTCATTTCTCTTCACTCATATAACTATTCTCTTAGTTCAGGCCATCATTACTTCTTGCCTATATTATTTTAACAGCCTCCTAATTGATCTCCTGACCCACATGTATTCTAATCTTGTCTTACTCAATGTGGACAAAGTAATTATCTTATGACACCCTCCTTCCCCCTCTCCCTTAACCAATTCCAGTGGCTTTCTGTTGAGTATAAGATGAAATAGGATCTCTTTAGTTTTTAAAGCTCTACATAAATTGGCCCCAACCTAGCCTCATTAAACAGTATTCTGTCTCTATTCTATGTTTGAGTTACTAGGGTTATTTATTTCTGTCCCTTACACAGGACACTTAAAACATCTTTTGTCTCTTTGTATAGGCCATCCCCCATGCTTGGAATTCTTCTTTTTTCCTCTCTTCCTTTAAGATGTAATTCATCCTGATCCCCTCAATTGTTAGTTCTCTTCCTCCAAAATTGCCTTATGCTTTATTATTTCATGTATATTTGTGTTTATTCACTTTATATTTATGCCATATATATATGTACATACACACATATATAAATGTTTATATTTATATATCCTCTTTCCCAATAAAATGCAAGCTCATTGAGAGTTGGGATTGTTTCATTCTTTGTACTTACATCCCTAGAGCTTAGTACACTTCCTGACAAATAGTAGGTAATTAATAAATATTTGAATGATTGATATTACAGAGAATGATAGCTCTTAATTTTAGATACATACTTGTGATTATATTAAAGAAGGGCCTTATATTTTTAGAGTTCTTAACATTTTGTCAGACATTTTTGACTTGGGCATCATTGGAGGAGATCCATATATATTTACATCTACATCTCTATCTCTTTAATTATATATACATATACATATATATATATATATATACACATACACAAATATGTATGTGCATATATACATATATATTTTTGTACATATATATATAGAATACTGGAGGGGGGTAGAGAATATACTAAATGATATAAAGTCATATTTAAAATATACAAAATTCCTTTCCAAATTTAACATAAGAAAAATGGAATGGAAATGTGATCACCAGGGAAGGAGAATAATATGTTTGGGGTTGGAATGAATTATATTAACTGTTATACTAAAAATATTACCTATAGTGAATTAGACAACAATTAAATATAAAAATCCCACTCATTTATGATTCATTTAAATGGTCATGCTGTTCTGTTGTCTGTGTAGGTAAACTTGATCTCCAGATTCCATGGACAAACCTTTACACTCAGCCAGTTGAGGCAGAATTGGATGGAATTTACTTACTTGTAGTGCCTTCAGCCAGTAAGTTTCATTTTTAAGGAAGAAAAAGTATAATTTAAGTGGACTGCTTTGAATGGATGAAAAATGTTGTTATATATTTTATATTTATACTTAACCTTTGAGATGTGCTATATCATGGATTTGTATTTTTAAAATTATTACATACATTTGAAAAAGCTCACTTTAACTTTTATTGTTATTTTTTAAAACCAGTAATAAAGAGGTTTTAAGATTAAATGCCAAAAGATGTATTGTATTTTAACCTTTTTATTTCATCTAGCTTTGAAGTATGATGCAGAAAAAGAAGAGAAATATCTCTTAGATGCAAAGCAGAATGAATTAAAAAGAATAGAAGATGCAAAACAGAAAATGGCAAATAAAGGTAAGAAAAGCTACAAATAACCTCTTTAAATAGGAAAAATGGAAGGTAGTTATTCTTAGTTTTGGAGTATCTGTAATCAAATAATTTGTTTTTATGGCAATTCAGATATTTTCTGCAACTTCTGCAACTTCCTTGATTCTAATTTTGCCTAATGTGGCTAATCAGAACAAATCTTTGACATAATAATTCTTCAGATATTTGGAGATGGCTGTCTTCCTCACCTTGTGAAGAATTTTCTTTTGTTTTTTCAGGTTAATATTTCTAGTTATTTTATTTAGAATGGTCTCAAGTCTTTTTCCCATTCTGATGACCTCAGTCTGGATATATTCTAGTTTCTCAGTGTCCTTCCAGTGCTTCAAATATTTCTTAGTCATATTCATTCTACCCTTTTGATGTAAAGTGCATTTTCTTTGAGAAAATTAAGCAAAATAGGAGTCAGGTGTGTCCAATCTTTTTTTTTTTTTTTTTTTTTTTTAATTTAAATTTTTGCTTTGCTCTTCTTGTTTTGAACATAATTGAAATAGCTCTTTTTGTGGTACTTTATATTTTAATTCATGCGACTATTCATTTTTACAGGATCTTACCAGTGTTTTGCATTTTTTCTTGTTAGATGGTCCTTATTCAGCCGTTTTTTACATATTTAAAAAATCTGAGATCATCAGAGATCCAATTTTTATATCCACTTTTCTCTTTTCAAATCCCTCCTACTTTTCTACTTCATTGAGGACATTGGCACATTTTATCAGTTTTGTTTTTGAGAACCTCTCATTCTTTTGAAGATCTTTCTTTTTTAGATTTTAAGACTAAAGGATCATGTCTGATGTTTCTTAGAATAGTCTAATTCTTTGATGTTTGTTGTATTTATATGACTATATATCTTGCATTCTTTTTTTGGATAGCATAAACTTTAAAGGAATAGATTTTTAAGCTCCTTGAGGGCAAGGGCTGTCTTGCCTCTGCCAGAGTGGAGCCTGGTAGGTGCTTAGTAAATGGTTATTGACTGATTGATGACTGAAGATGACATAGAAATTTTGGGAGAAAGTTACTATCATTTCTACTTATTTAATGTGATTTTCTTTGTTAGGATTGTGTTTACCATTTATATTATATTTATTTCTTCCTCATTTTTTTGAGAGATGAAATTGCTAGTCAGTCAAGAATTGATTAGATATCTAGCTTTTACATGAATGAAAATTTTAGCAGATGTCTGAGAAGATGAAAACCTCCATCATTGCTGTATAGTATCTTTGTGCCCTTATTGTGATATATATGAGGAATTCCTTATTATTTCTCATTGGATGAGGAATTTCTTCATCCATTGATTAAATGGGTCCTGCTCACAATGATAAGGCACTGTAGGGTGGGACAGGTCTGTGGGATATTTTATGGTATGGTACCAGATAGTGTTCAGTCATATTCCTGGGATATTTTTAGTATGGGATTTTTTTCCCCCGTAGTTTAAGTACATAACTACTACAAAATCTTGGGGTAAAAGTTGTCTGTTCAAAGATGATTCCTAAATCTTTGTTTTATTATTTTTTTTGTCTTTTTTTTTTTGGTTCTCCATTTTGACTTTTCATTATATTTCTTCATTGACTCTAATTTGAAATTTGGTGTCTAAAACAGAACTCATTGTTCTTGACTGGGAAGTCTGTGAATAAAAAAAAAATGAAAATAAATAAAACTGCCAAAAAGTCCATGACACAAAATTATAACCTTGAGTGTAGAGCCATTTTACATTCCTCTCAGAGTTCTCTGTCTCAGAGAATGATACCATAGCTCAGCCAGACAAAATTTTGAAAGTATCTTTAATTGTCTCAGCATCTCCAAATCTAAGCAGTCACCAAATGTTCGTACTTTTCTTGCATCTGCCTTGGTCTTTCCATTCTTACTGTTGCCACTACAGTTAAGCCTCTTACTGCTTCATGGCTACTTTCAGGTCTACATGTCATAAGAGGCCATTCTATTATTGCCTCTGTCCTTTCTCCACCTCCTATATATATTGATGATTCAAACAGATTTTCTTGTTTCCATCCCTGTTTCTTAAAGATCTTCAGTGGCTAAAGCCTAAATCCTTAAACCGTTATTCAAAGTCTCTTGACAAGCTTACCTACCATTCCAATCCTAGTTCTCTCTGCTTTTCTGTGAATTCTCCTCTGCAATTGAAATTTGTTCACTAGTCAACATTCCCCAATCTTGTGTGTCAGCTTTTTTATAACTTTACTCACATTTGTCCTATTTTGGAATGCCCTCTCAAGCTTAGTTAAATATTGTTTTTCCTATATAGTCTCAGACAGATTTTACCTTCTCAAAGTTTTCCTCAAACATCTTAACCCTTAATGATTACTGTTCTTTTTGAGCTCTTATAAAACTAACTTCTTTCTGCTTAATTTTTTTTTTTTTACAATACTAACCTGTATTGTTATTTTATCATTTTATATATGTGATTATGACTTACTGGTTCACAGTATTGTTGCTTAACTTTTTTTAAAGTGGTTTAACTCATTAATCAGGTTGCCTCTTCTGTTAGTTTTGGTTATTTTGTGCCTGATTCCTGAAAAATCTACTTAGCCCTTTTTTTACAGGTCCTTAAGAACACTCCTTTCTGCAAGCTTAAAGCTCTTCTTTTTAAGTCATACAAACTATAATGTAGTGATTGTATCCTCCATCCACAGAAATTTTTAAAAAATGTCTCTTCTCTTAGTACTTTATCTTTGCCTTACTTCTTAATTCTACCTTTGCTTCTGTCTCTGGTCAGTCTCTTTCTGTGCTATAAATTTGATCACTGAGTAGATAAAACTTTTAATCTGGTTTCTCTAGGTCTTGCCCCTGAAATTAATTCCTTTTTCTAAAAATCATAATAGCTTTTTATTTTTCAAAATACATGCAAAGAGAATTTTCAGCATTCACTCCTGCAAAACCTTGTGTTCCAGATTTTTCTCCTTATTCCCCCTCCCTCCCCTAGAGAACAAGCAATCAAATATAGGTGAAACATGTACAATTCTTTTAAACATTTCTACATTTGTCATGTTGTTCAAGAAAAATCAGATCAAAAGGGAAAAAAAGCAAAAGAGAAAAAGTAAGCAAATGAACAACAACAAGAACAAAGGTAAAAACACTATGCTTTGATCCATATTCCATCTGTCTGGATGTAGATGCTCTCTCCATCATGTGTTTATTGGAACTGACCTGAATCACCACATCGTCGAAGAGAGCCACATCCATCAGAATTGATCATGGTGTACAGTCTTCTTTTTGCCATGTACAACAATCTCCTGGTTCTGCTCATTTCACTCAGCATCAGTTCATGTAGGTCTCTCCAGACCTCTCTGAAATCATCCTGCTGGTTGTTTCTTACAAAACAATAATATTCCATATCATTCATATACCACAATTTATTTGGTCATTCTCCCAATTGATGGACATCCACTCAGTTTCCAGTTTCTTGCCACTACAAAAAGGGCTGCCACAAACATTTTTGTACATATGGATCTTTTCCTTCCTTTATGCTCTCTTTAAGCCCAGTAGAGACACTGCTGGATCACAGGGTATACATAGTTTGATCGCCCTTTGAAAATAGTTCCAAATTGCTCTCCAGAATGGTTGGATCAATCTGAGATTCATTCTTAACTGTAGGCTTTTAATAGTAGGCTTTTAGATTCCTGAGCTGTAAAATTTCCCCATTTCCCAGTCACAATATTTCACTAGGATAGGCTCTCGTGCTTTCTAGATATAGAACACCCATATGGAACCCTTAGTTGATCTCAAGCTTTTTCTGATGCCTGTTTTTTGCTTCAGTTTGTTGTTTCAAACAAAACAAAACTTACTTTAGAGTATTTTTGTATCTTACTATCTTCATCTGTAATATGGTGGCAGGGAATGGAGGAGTTTTATACTACATGATCTCCAAAGTCCCTTACAACTCTAAAATTTTATTATCTATGATAAAGTAGGCAGCATAGCATAGTGAAAAGGTTTCTGGACTGGGAGTCAGGAAGAGTTATCATTATAAAGTTAGTCATGTACTCTTATGTGAAATGAAGGTGGTGGACTATGTGGTAAATTTATAAATCCGATATAAAAATTACTGTAGCTAAACCTTGCATTTATGTAGCTATTAATTTCTTAGCTACATAGAGATACTTTTGAATTTGTTTTTTTGTTGTCTTTTATTGTGTGATAGATAACATGTAACATTACATTAGTCATACAGGATAAGTATCAGAAAATATTCAATGTCATTCAACTTAAATGTTTAAAAAATGCTATACTAATAAAGACAGTTATGTAGTTATTCTTAATAATTTTAATATTTGAATAATATCTATATATGATATGTATGTTTTAGTGACCTTGATATAAACCTTTTGTTTGTGGTAGCTTAATCAATATTTTTAAAACTGCATTTTTCTCTCAAACTGAAGGGGTTTTTTTCGTTTGTATTTTATAGAAAATCCACAAAAAGAGAAACAGGATACTTTTACAGAAAAGCTAATTGGGCAGATAATAAAAAATCTTCAGTTAAAAATTTCTAACATTCATGTCCGATATGAAGATAATGTAAGTATTTCTATAGGTTTGTCTTTATATTGAATAATTGTAGCAGTCATTTGTAATTTATGATAATGGAAGACTTTGTTTATCATTTTATATTCTGATTATTATAAAATGCTTTTATTGTCATTATAGTTATAAATTTAGCAGGTACAAGAAATTTTAAATGTTCTTAAAGAATGTCATTCATCTTTTGGAAGAATTGGCTGAGTCAAAAGATCTGTGCTTGAGTACTGATTTTGCCACTTGGTTAGTCTTCTGTTGGGTAAATATTCTAACTTCACTTATAAATGGGAATAATATCCACTCAGAAATAAGTGGGATAGTGAATTTGAAAGTACTTTGAAAGCTATGAAGCCCTAATTATATTGCAATAGTGTTTTTACATACATATATTTTCAGAATAGGTATTATAAAGCAGTAAAATATAGAGTATTTAAAATGTGAACATATTGAATATTTTTTTGAAGTTAACATTTTCCTTTGCATTAACTTAGGTTTTTTTTTTTTTTTTTTTTTTTTTAGGCCACAAATCGAAATAACCCCTTGTCATGTGGGATCTCTCTTCAGAATCTCAGCATGGAGGTACTTTATCTTTTTTTTTTTTGTTGTTGTTGTTGAGGCAATTGAGGTTAAGTGAAGTACTTGCCTAGGGTCATATAGCTAGAAAGTATCTGAAATCACATTTGAACTCAATTCCTCCTGACTTCAGGGCTGGTGTTCTCTCCACTGTGCCACCTAGCTGCCCCAAGATACTTTATCTTTACAGAAGATAAGCAGTTTGGTTTTAACTGCTTAACACAATTATGCAAGCTCCTAAAAATAATCTTATCTGCTGATTGATACCTGCCCTTAAATGGCTAAAGTCAGAAATTGATAAGTTAAATGTTAGCATTAGAAAACAAGTTCAGATTTATAGAAAAATATGGAAACCATCTTTTAAGAATAAAAGGTGATATAATACTAGTTTTCAAAAATTATTAAAAGAAAGAATGAGAGAATAACCCCTTGTCATGTGGGATCTCTCTTCTGAATCTCAGCTTGGGGGTACTTTATCTTTTTTGTTGTATGTTGTTGAGGCAATTGAGGTTAAGTGACTTGCCTAGGGTCATACAACTAGAAAGTGTCTAAGGTCAGATGGTAGCTTTCTTGTGAGAAACTAAGGGGAATAAATGGGGGAAAAGAATAAAGTAAAAATTTAAATAAAAAGAAAGCAATAATGAAAGAATTATAGTTGTAATAAGATATTTTATACAATAAATATATAAAACCTTTTTGGAAGCTTGGTAAATAATAAGGCATAATGATATGGCTTTGAAGTCCTTTCTGCCAAAGATTTCTGTATAGCTAAATTTACTGGAGAGATGTCATTCAATCATGTTAATTATATATTTTTTTGGATTTTCTGCAAATTTTATTTATCATTGTAGTGCATGATATATAGCTGTCACATAGTCAATTTAAATGCATAAATATTTGCTAATATTAAATTTTATGAATTCATTCTCTATCACAAGTAGGTTTTCTTGAATTTTTTTGAATATTGAAATTGAATATAATTTTAAAAATTGTTAGCTTTTATATTTCATACATATCAACATTATTTTAATATCTGTTTTATTCTTATTTCTCAAATTGAGGTGATGCTTATGAACTTGTACATAAGTTTTGTATCTTGTAATACCGGGAGCTTCTGGAATACACGGGAGCCACCTGACACTGGCTGCTGGAGATCCAACACAGAATGTGGAGGCTCAGAGAATTGACTTGTCCCTTAGCAGTTCCCCATTTTTTGTTTTTTTGTTATTTTCCCCTCACAGCATGGTCAGCACATTGAGGAATGCAAGCAGCACTATCACTTCTGGGTGGTTGATTGAGGCAAACTTTCAAACAGAGAAGAGGATTGTAGTCAGAGCAGGCATCTAAGTCTCTCATCAGTCTCCTGGCTCGGCCCTTTAATGTGTAGGCCCTTTTGATTACTCCAACTAAAAAAATTCTCATTGGGGCTCTTCTTCCTTAACTCTGGAAGGATCCTTTTCATGAACAACTCTGGTTCTTCTTGTAATTCTTGCCCCACGTTCAGGTGCCATATGTTGGAATACATGAGAGAGCTGTTGGAATACATGGGAGCCACCTGACAGTGGCTACTGGAGATCTGACCCAGAATGGATCTCCTCTTGTGAGAGGATGATACAAGGAGACTGAGAGGCAGTTGCTGCTCTCTGACCTCTCTGATCTAGAACTGAGTAATGAATGAGAAAGCTACTTGATAGCATCTTTTTCTGTACCCAGTGCTACTTCATGGGTTCCCTGGAATCCTTTTGTGTCCCTGTACTTCTAGTCCTGGTGTTCTGTCTAGACTTATTTTTTTTTTTTTTTTACTTAACTGCAGAATGTTCCTGTTTTACTCCCTGCACTTAGTAACAGTGCTGCTACTGACTGACCTCCATATCAATAGTTCTTTCTTATTTTCCTAAACTGCCCTGGATTGGGAAAGTGACTTGTCCTTGATTTTCTTGATAAAAATTTGGAATGGTGCTTTTTCTAGGTTGTTGGGGAGAACATATGTTGGGCGAACTGAGCAGCAGTGCTTCCTTTCCAACTTCCCGATTTCCTGCCCCAACCTTATGATAAATTACTCCTCTTCCTATCATTTAGGCCAACCAAATAGACTTTCTTTTTGTTACTTGCTGCTTCATGGATAAGAGCATTTATACTCTCTGATGCCTGTTCTTAGAATGTGTTTTCTCCTTATGCTCTTCTTTCATTACACAGTTCAATTATCAGCTTCCACATAAAGTTTTTTCTAATCCCTGTCAACTGCAAGTGCCTCTCCTCCCAGCTACTCCATATTTGTTTGCACTTCCTTCTTTATATTTATTCTATGTGTACAGATTCTATGTGTACTTCCCTCTTTAAAATGTAGGCTTTTTTTTTTTTTTTTTTTTTTTTTTGCTGAGGCAATTGGGGTTAATTGACTTGCTCAGGATCACATAGCTAGGAAGTGTTAAATGTCTGAGACTGGATTTGAACTCAGGTCCTTCTGACTTCAGGGCTGGTGCTCTATTCACTGTGCCACCTAGCTGTCCCTGCTTTTTAAGAGCTACAATTATGTCTTTATATTTGTATATTCATTGACCAGCACAATAGCAGGCATTTAGTAAATGCTTAAGATATGCTTATTCAATGATGGATTAAAATCAATTAAATTAAAAAGTTCTGCTCACTTTCTTGAAATTATTTTATTATAAATGGTTGTCAAAGGAGACTGATATAAAGGTGATTGTCAAACATACATAGCCATATACTCTCTTATTCTTAACTGTGAGGTTATTATAGCATGTAAAATGTGATAGTATATTTGCACTCAAAAGATATATAAGAACTCATGTAGTTTGCTTCATTATTATACCAAGTCTCAGTCTTCATCTGGTCAGCTTAACCAATCTTAATCAGTCTTGTTCAGTGTGGCAAACTGATCCTGAGGGAGAACAACATTTCAGAATACTTAGTAGTGTCAGGTCTTGAATGTTAAGGACTTATGATTTCAAATTTATCTTTTAGGAGATTAATTTCAGGAAAGTAATAGGAATAGAAGCCAGATTATAAGAGTTAATGTCTTGCCATTGCTCTTTTTTCAAAGCAAACCATGGTACTTGAGTTACTGTTAGGTAAATATGGAATCTTCCAAACCTCTGTCCTGGGTTTCCTTTTTCTCTTCCGATAGTTTCTCACTTGGTAATCTCACCAACTACCTTAGGTTCAATTATCATCTCCATGAAGACAATTTCCACATCTGTTTATATAGACCTAATCTTTCCTGAGCTGCATTTTTCCAAGACCAATTGCCTGTTGAACATGTAGACCTAGATGCTCCATGTCAAACTCATTATTGCCAAAGTTATATTTATCTTTATTGTAAAGTTTCCTTGTCCCCCCATCCTTCCCTTTTGAACCCCCATATTTCCTGTTAAGAGGAACTCCATTCTTCTCCTTATCCAGTTTAGCGAACTTGGGGGCATATTTAGCTTTCCCCTTTTCTTTCACTTCATATATCCCAATCAGCTGCCAGAGTCTTCAATTTCTTTCTCTATAACTTCTCTAAAAGGAGTTTTCTTCTCTCCACTGACATAGTTACTAGCATAGTTCGTGAACCCATCACCTCTCATTTGGACAGTTCTAGTAAATTTAATAATTGTTCTCTCTACCTCATATTCCTTCTCCAATTCATCTTACATTTAACTACAAGAGTGATTTTCCTTCAGATCTGACCATGTCACACAAACTTTTTCCCCCAGGATTGATAAATGCTTTTTCCTGTTACTTATAGGATCAAGTAAAAAGCTTTTTGGCATCCAGTGAAACTGAAAGGAAAAGAAATTAGAACTAATGAAATAGTACAAGAATTATTTTTGAACTCTAGATTTTGGAAAATTAAAATGGAGGACAAGGTTGTCAATATTTAAGTACTTAGAATTATGCTAGACACTGGAAATAGAAATGAAAACAAAAAGAATACACATAGTCCTTGCCTCATGGAGTTTGTTATAATGGGGAAGATGGTACCTTAAAAAAAAAAAAAGGCAGCTAAAAAGCATGTGTTTAGGTGGTGGTGAGGTGGGGATTCAGGGTTATGATAGCAAAGAACAAGGAGTCAGGTGTAAAACTGGGAGAAGAGTAAAGAATGATTGACTTGCACACTTCCTTAAAATGGAGATTGCAGGAAAAATATACCAGTAGGAGTGGAAGACTTACAGGGGTGAAGGAACTTTCCAGGATGAGAAGGCAGTTGAAGTTTGGTGAAGGTCAGAAAATTAGGAGCAAAGCTGGGAGAAGAATCAAAGAAGATGAATGGTTACATTTATCTCAGTCTCATTACAAAGGCATAAGTGTTTTCTACTTTTTTGATCATTTGTGTTTTTTTAAAAAAGAAATTGAGGTAAATACTCTAGATTTTTTTTTAAAGGCAAGAATGTCGATTATTGAATATAAATTAGAAAGTACCTTGGAGATAATCTTAGTCTATCTATACTCAAATTAATAAACTAAAGTATAGATTTTTGAAGTGATTTGATCTCAGGGACATATAGTGTCCACATATATATGTGACAAAGAAAGTATTTGAAATAAAGTCTTTGGGTTCTTGATTCATCATCCAGATTCAGTGACATTATTCTGTTCTGAGTTTTTGATGTGTACCTGGAATTGGAAGTTTATTTAAAATTGGACATATATAATCTAGCAAGGAATTTTGAAAAGAGGGAGAATTATGTAAATTCAAGTGGTGTTCCCATAGGTTCTTAGTTTAACTTTCATAAAACATAAACCTTATTTTATAATAATCTCATACATATGTATTAATCTTATTTTATGCTTACATATCAGTTTTTTAAAAAGTGTCAGTGGTTTAGCAAAAGTTACAAGTTCTAGTCTTGCTTAACTACTTATTAGATGAATGATAACAAGAAATTCATATCCATATACTTCTTAAGTCTAGGAGCTCCTGTCATGGTATTCTAATGGGAAACAGAACTGAAAATCAGGAGGATTTAGGCCACTGAGCCAGCAAGTGCCTTTTCCAAGTTGTCTGGTTTCCCATTTTGTTTTTTTGTTTCTAGTGAACCCCAAGTTCTTAGTTCTAATACTTGAATTTCCCTATTTTGAATTGTCAATTTGTTTATAGACTTGGAACCTGTAGTTCTTTAAAGTTTATTCTTAAATGATTCTTGGACTTATTCTTAATGTGTAATGTTATTTGCTGTTTCCTTTTGGCATTCTAGTTGATCTAAGATACCATGAGTCAGATTTTCTCTGAACACTATTTTTCTTAGATTAATGTATAATTGGTAATTTGACTGCTGTCTCTGACAAGATAGATAAGTTTTTTAAACCTCAGATTCATCATCTGTAAAGTGGGGATATTACTTGCAATACATATATTATAGGTTATTTTGAACATTAAGTGAGCTACTTGTGAAAGTAAGTATATATATATATATATATATATATATATATATATATATATATATATATATATATATACACACACACACACACACACACATATATATATATATATCCATTTTATAGTTTTAAAGGTATAAATAGTAGGTTGTTATTACGCCCTTGTATAAAGTTTGATTTCATGTGTAACTTTTTCTTTTTTAGACAACTGATCAAGATTGGAAACCATCTGTACATCATGATGCAACTGAGAAAGTGTTCTGTAAGGTAGGACAATGACCGTATTAACTTTGTATTTTCTCTACATCTTGATGAAGCTAGAGAGTCTTTTTTATTTGTTAATTTTAAATAATATGCCGGGTAGTGATTTCAATCTTATCATTTGCTCAAATACAATTCACTATTGAAAATTCACATTAAAAATTATAATTAAGAGTACTTCAAAAAATAAACTGAAAGCTTATAGATTTATTTTATTTTCAGCTACTACGTTTAGATAACCTTTTTGGCTATTGGAATGTAAAATCTAAGATGTTTCACAAGTATGGTGATAATAAGAAATGTTTGGTAAGTATATTTTAATTTCATATCTTTCCTTCAGTTGATTAAGAATTTGTGGGTTTTTTTTTCCAGAGTGTATACTCAGATATATTAAAGACTCCTTCTGTAATTTAGTAGATGAGTATCACTTGGCTAAAAATTCATTATATATTACTTAATCTGGTAATGAGCTTTTCATATTAAGTAATTTGGTCCTAATAAAGACAATATGTTCATCATTGGTCTCATATTTGAAGACTTTTTTTTGTTTGATAAGCCCAGTATGCACATTTAGGATTAGGGGTTAGAGCATATATTAGCCTTCAAGAACATAGAATCTAGTCCTTGCTGCAATGAGGCATTGAAATAGGACTTAGAACACTTCAGAAAAGTACCTGCACATACATATGATTGGAAATTTTGTTTTTTTAAAATTGATTATATTATGACACTTAGATATATTATTTTATGTTTGGTTCCTTTCTAGATAAAATATGTCAGCAGAGCTCAGTGATACCAATTATCTTGATAAGCCTTAGTTTTTAGCAATTTCTTTTATAATACTAATTTTTGAAGAATTATTTAAAATTCACTGCTGTAATTTTGCCAATGCTAAATGTCTTGTAATTACAACTGAATTTGTTTGATTGTAAAAAATAGTTGTCTTTACCAGGTTATGATATGTGCAATAGCAGAAAGTCACATTATTTTACAGTGTTGGTGTTAACCATAAATAAAATCAATTTTGTCTTTTAATAGGAAAGTTTAAAGTATGGAGTTGTTCATAAAAACATTATTCCAGAAGGTTATGATTTTGGTAAGTAATATTCTTTTTTTTTTTTTTTTTTTAAAGATTTTAATGGCCTTTAAGTTTTAAATGGCTTCAAAATGGTAACCTGAGGAAATTTCATATTAAATATCCTATTTCCTATTAGATTACTCTGAAGAAAACTTTTGTTATTATTTTGTGTTTATTAATATTTCATTTGATGTTTATGGGGGGGAATAAAGGGATGTGTTCTAGGTATAGGGAGAAATATAGGTGTTAAGTTCATATTATATGTTCTATGGACAGTCAAGAATAATTTATTATTGGTGAATTATTGTTGATAGCTAATTCAGTTCTTGAGCTGGACTGATTAAAATGAATAAACTCAAATAATTCAACAGCTTGGATATATAGACTTATTCCTGTTTCCACATATAGAACCTACTTAATTTTTTTTTTTTTTTACTTTAATCAAAATTTATTTATTTTTTTTTATTATATATATATTTTATAATATTATCCCTTGTATTCATTTTTCCAAATTACCCCCCCTCCCTCTATTCCCTCCCCCCGACGACAGGCAATACCATACATTTTACATGTGTTACAATATAGTCTAGGTACAATACATGTGTGTGAATATCATTTTCTTGTTGCACAATAAACATTAGAATCCGAAGGTACATGCAACCTGGGCAGACAGATATTAGTGCTAACAATTTTCATTCCCCTCCCAGTGTTCCTTCTCTGGGTGTAGCTACCTCTGTCCATCATTGATCAACTGGAAGTGAGTTGGATCTTCTTTATGTTGAAGATTTCCACTTCCATCAGAATACATCCTCATACAGTATTGTTGTTGAAGTGTACAGTGATCTTCTGGTTCTGCTCATTTCACTCAGCATCAGTTGATTTAAGTCTCTCCAGGCCTCTCTATATTCCTCCTGCTGGTCATTTCTTACCGAGCAATAATATTCCATAACCTTCATATACCACAATTTACCCAACCATTCTCCAACTGATGGACATCCATTCATCTTCCAGTTTCTAGCTACAACAAAAAGAGCTGCCACAAACATTTTGGCACATATATGTCTCTTTCCGCTCTTTAGTATTTCTTTGGGATATAATCCCAGTAGTAGCGCTGCTGGGTCAAAGGGTATGCACAGTTTGATAACTTTTTGGGCATAATTCCAGATTGCTCTCCAGAATGGCTGGATTCTTTCACAACTCCACCAGCAATGTATTAGTGTCCCAATTTCCCCACATCCCCTCCAACATTTGTCATTATTTGTTCCTGTCATCTTAGCCAATCTGACAGGTGTGTAGTGGTATCTCAGAGTGGTCTTAATTTGCATTTCTCTGATCAGTAGTGATTTGGAACACTCTTTCATGTGAGTGGATATAGTTTCAATTTCTTCCTCTGAGAATTGTCTGTTCATATCCTTTGACCATTTATCAATTGGAGAATGGTTCGGTTTCTTATAAATTATGGTCAGTTCTCTATATATTTTGGAAATGAGACCTTTGTCAGAACCTTTGTTTTTAAAAATATTTTCCCAATTTGTTACTTCCCTTCTAATCTTGTTTGCATTAGTATTATTTGTACAGAAACTTTTTAGTTTGATGTAATCAAAATCTTCTATTTTGTGATCAATAATGATCTCTAGTTCTCCTCTGGTCATAAATTCCTTCCTCCTCCACAGGTCTGAGAGGTAGACTATCCTCTGTTCCTCTAATCTATTTATTATCTCACTCTTTATGCCTAAATCATGGACCCATTTTGATCTTATCTTGGTATATGGTGTTAAGTGTGGATCCATATCTAATTTCTGCCATACTAATTTCCAGTTTCCCCAACAGTTTTTTCCGAATAATGAATTTTTATCCCTAATGTTGGAATCTTTGGGTTTGTCAAAGATTAGATTGCTATAGATGTACCCTTTTTTGTCCTTTATATCTAAACTGTTCCACTGATCTACCGGTCTATTTCTTAGCCAATACCAAATGGTTTTGGTGACTGCTGCTATATAATATAGCTTTAGATCAGGTACACTTAGACCACCTTCCTCTGAGTTTTTTTTCATTAGTTCCCTTGCAATTCTTGACCTTTTATTCTTCCATATGAATTTTGATGTTATTTTTTCTAGGTCATTAAAATAGTTTCTTGGGAGTCTGATTGGTATAGCACTAAATAAATAGATTAGTTTGGGGAGTATTGTCATCTTTATTATATTCGCTCGGCCTATCCAAGAGCACTGAATGTCTTTCCAATTATTTAAATCTGATTTTATTTTTGTGGCAAGTGTTTTGTAATTTTTCTCATATAATTCCTGACTTTTCTTTGGTAGATGGATTCCCAAATATTTTATACTCTCAACATTTGTTTGGAATGGAATTTCTCTTTGTATCTCTTGCTGTTGCATTTTGTTAGTGATATATAAAAATGCCGAGGATTTATGTGGATTTATTTTGTATCCTGCCACTTTGCTGAAATTTTGAATTATTTCTAGTAGCTTTTTAGCAGAGTCTTTGGGGTTCTCTAAGTATACCATCATGTCATCTGCAAAAAGTGATAGTTTAATTTCCTCATTTCCTACTCTAATTCCTTGAATCTCTTTCTCGGCTCTTATTGCCGAGGCTAGCGTTTCTAGTACTATATTGAATAGTAATGGTGATAGTGGGCAACCTTGTTTCACTCCTGATTTTACTGGGAAAGGTTGCAGTTTATTTCTATTGCATATTATGCTTACTGACGGTCTTAAATATATACTCCTGATTATTCTAAGGAATAATCCATTTATTCCTATACTCTCAAGAGTTTTTAGTAGGAATGGATGTTGGATTTTGTCAAATGCTTTTTCTGCATCTATTGAGATGATCATATGGTTCTTATTAATTTGATTATTAATATGGTCAATTATATTAATAGTTTTCCTAATATTAAGCCAGCCCTGCATTCCTGGAATAAATCCTACTTGATCATAGTGTATTATCTTGGAGATGATTTTCTGAAGTCTTTTTGCTAATATCTTATTTAAGATTATAGCATCAATATTCATTAAGGAGATTGGTCTATAATTTTCTTTCTCAGTTTTCGATCTACCAGGTTTAGGTATCAGTACCATGTCTGTGTCATAGAAGGAGTTTGGTAGGACTCCTTCATCCCCTATTTTTTCAAATAATTTATATAACATTGGGGCTAATTGTTCTTTAAATGTTTGGTAGAATTCACATGTGAATCCATCTGGCCCTGGGGATTTTTTCCTGGGGAGTTGATTAATAGCTTGTTCTATTTCTTTTTCTGAAATGGGACTATTTAAGCAATTTATCTCCTCCTCTGTTAATCTAGGGAGCCTATATTTTTGGAGAAAGTCATCCATTTCACTTAAGTTATCAAATTTATTGGCATAAAGTTGGGCAAAGTAACTCCTTATTATTTCTCTAATTTCCTCTTCATTGGTGGAAAGATCCCCCTTTTCATTTGTAAGACTATCAATTTGATTTTCCTCTTTCTTTTTTTTGATCAAATTTACCAAAGGTTTATCTATTTTATTGGCTTTTTCATAAAACCAACTCTTGGTTTTATTTATTAATTCAATAGTTTTTTTACTTTCAATTTTATTGATTTCTCCTTTTAATTTTTGTATTTCGAGTTTAATTTTTGGTTGGGGGTTTATAATTTGGTCTTTTTCTAGCCTTTTAAGTTGTAAGCCCAATTCGTTAATCTTCTCTTTCTCAATTTTCTTCAAATAAGCCTCTAAAGATATAAAATTTCCCCTTATTACTGCTTTAGCTGCATCCCAAAGATTTTGATATGATGTCTCATCATTATCATTATCTTGGGTGAAATTTGTTAATTGTTTCTATAATTTGCTCTTTCACCCAGTCATTCTTTAAGATGAGATTATTCAGTTTCCAATTACTTTTTGGTCTATTTACCCCTAACTTTTTACTGAATGTAGCTTTTATTGCATTGTGATCTGAGAAGAAGGCATTTATTATTTCTGCCTTCCTACATTTAATTTTGAGATCTTTATGTCCTAATATATGGTCAATTTTTGTATAGGATCCATGAACTGCTGAGAAGAAAGTATATTCCTTCCTATTGCCATTCAGTTTTCTCCAAAGGTCTATCATACCTAGTTTTTCTAATGTTCTATTTACTTTTTTAATTTCTTTCTTGTTTGTTTTGTGGTTTGATTTGTCTAAATCTGAGAGTGCAAGGTTGAGATCTCCCACTATTATAGTTTTACTGTCTATTTCTTCTTGCAGTTCTCTTAACTTTTCCTTTAGAAAGTTAGATGCTATACCACTTGGTGCATATATGTTTAGTATTGATATGGCTTCATTATTTATGCTACCTTTCAGCAGGATATAGTTTCCTTCCTTATATTTTTTAACGAGATCTACTTCTGCTTTTGCTTGATCTGAGATAAGGATAGCTACCCCTGCTTTTTTGGCTTTACCTGAAGCATAATAGGCTCTGTTCCAACCTTTTACCTTTACTCTGTATGTATCTCCCTGCTTTAAGTGTGTTTCCTGTAGGCAACATATTGTAGGGTTCTGCTTTTTGATCCAATCTGCTATCCGTCTCCGTTTGATGGGATCGTTCATCCCATTTACATTTACAGTTAAAATTACTAATTCTGTATTTCCTGCCATCGTATTATCCCCAGATTATGCTTTTTTCCCTTGACCCCCCTGATCCCCCTCCCCGATATTTAATTTACAGACCCCCCACTTGTGACGTGCAACCCTCCCTCTTTTTTTTTTTCTTTTTTTTTAGGATCCCTCCCCCCTCCCTCCAAGTCCCTTCACTTATTCTCCTTTTCCTTTTCCCTTTTCCTCTCCCCCCTTTTAATGAGGTGAGAGAAAATTCTCTGAAAAACAAATATGTTAATTATTTACTCTTTGAGCCTCTTCTGATGAGAGTAAGATTCACACAATGATTCTCCTCCTCACTAAGTTCCCTCAGATATGGTGTATTTTCTATGTCTCTTCCTGGGATGTAGTTTCCCTCTTTTTATCACTCCTTCCCCTTTTTCTGAACCGACCTCCTTCCCTTTACCACACCCCCCTTTTTTTCTTTTATATCAGTAAAATCAAATTATCCTTGAGTATTTTTTATATACCCACAACAGAGTTACAGTTCTCAAGGGTTCTGTGTACCTTTTTCTGTTTCTCTTCAGTCTTGTGGATGTAGATCAAATTTTTTGTTTAAGTCTGGTTTTTTTCTTAGAAACATATAGAATTCCTCTGTTTCATTGAATGACCATCTTCTTCCATGGAAAAAGATGCTAAACTTAGCTGGGTAGTTCATTCTTGGTTGCAGTCCTTGATCTTTTGCCTTACGGAATATCAGATTCCAGGCCCTTCTATCTTTTAATGTGGAGGCAGCCAGATCTTGGGTGACCCTTATTGTGGCACCTTGGTATTTAAATTGTTTTTTTCTAGCTGCTTGCAGGATTTTCTCCTTTGTGTGGTAATTCTGCAGCTTAGCCACAATATTCCGTGGTGTTCTTTTTTTAGGGTCTATTTCAGAAGGAGTTCGATGAATTCTTTCCACATCTACTTTCCCTTCTGTTTCTATTATCTCTGGACAGTTCTCTTTGATAATTTCCTGTAAAATAGAATCTAGGCTCTTTTTTTGGTCATAGTTTTCTGGAAGTCCAATAATCCGCAGATTATCTCTCCTAGATCTATTTTCCAGGTCTATAGATTTTCCCAGTAAGTATTTGACGTTGTTCTCCAGCTTCTCATTTTTTTTGTTTTGTTTGACTGATTCTTGGGTTCTCTGTGAATCATTCATTTCTATTTGTTCCATCCTGACTTTTAAGGAGTTATTTTCTTCTTTCACAGTTTTTAGTTCTTTTTGTAAATGCCCAATTTCGTTTTTAAATGAATTATTTTGCTCTATTGAATTTTTTTCCATTTCCCTAATTTTTTTTTTTGAGAATTATTTTCTTTTTCCAATTCAGAAATTCTATTTTCTTGAGACTTTTTTATCTTTTCCAATTCAGAAATCCTACTTTCCTGTGTTTTTTTAACCTTTTCTAATTCACTAATTTTGTTTCCCTGCATCTCCTGTGAATTCTTTATTTTTTCCAACTCCAATTTCAGGACGTTGTTATTCTCTATCATAGCTTCCCTTTCCTTTCCCCATTTTTCTTCGATCTCCCTCAATTTTTTAAGAGCTTCTTCTAGGAGAGAGTTATGTGATGGGGGGCAGGAATCGTTCCCCTTTAGGTTGTTGTCTGCTGATTCTCTGCTGTCAACTTCCTCGGGGTTGGATACCCGCTCTTTCTCTGTATAGAAGGAATCTATAGTTTTTCTAGCTTTTTTGCTCATACTTAAAAAAAATGTTTTGGGGTCTGTCCCTGGGGTAGGAAATTATTTACTTCTTTACCAGCTTCCTCCCAGACAGGATGGATGCAGCGGCCCCTGCGCCTGAGCTAAGAGAGAGCTCTGGGAGAGAGTTCCCCACCCCCTCCCTGGAAGTGCCTCAGAGGTGATTAGCACTACTGTGCTTCGAGGGCGTAGAATAGTGAAGACAGCACGAAGCCCAGCCTATGTGTCCGGGTGGGGAGTGGATGTCTGCAGCAGGTGATGTGAGAAGCCCCTGTGCTCAAACTGGAAGTGTCTGCCAGAAACCGGTCCCTAGTTCAAAGGTTCCGCTTCTCTGGGACTTCCTGGAGCTGAGTTCCACTCCCTCCAGCTAAGCTAGGCAGTGTGTGTTGCCTTGGGCCGTATCCACCCACTTGTCAATCTCTTAACTATTCTCAGGAGGTAGCTGAGGCCACACCCCCTGGTGCCAAGAGTTCTGCTGAGTCACCCCCAGGATCGGGGAAAATCTAATTTGAGTTTTAAAATAGTTTGGCTTTCTCTTCTGAACTGCTAAATAATTAGCAGAGAAGAGCTAACAGCCTGTGCCAGATTCCTTTACCTCAGTGGCTTCTCTGATCCCAGAGCCCCTCCCAGCGCAATGGGCGCAGTGTGCCCCTACCCCACCGTCTGTGCTGGTCTCTCTTATTCCTCCCCTGAGAACTGACCTTTCCTGTTGAAACTCCAGATTCTCTTCAGCTGGTAAGTCGTGCTTCCAGTCCTTGTGGTATCTATCAGTCCTGAGCTAATTCTGAGACTTAATTTATCTAATTGGTTGTGAGGGAGTGAGGACGTTCACTGAGTCGTGTGTTTCTTCTCCGCCATCTTGGCTCCGCCCCCGAACCTACTTAATTTTAAGAAGAAATATAGTATATGAAAAAATAGTTAATAACTGTCATCTTATATTTTATCATACCTACAACTGTGAGAGTTTACTTTATTTTTTCAGACTGATTTATATTGTTTCTCAGATGCTCTCTTTCAATTAAATAGTATTATTGGGTCTTCCCTAACCTCGATGTTTCACCTACCCACTGGGTGGGTATTTTGAGCACAAGCAGCTGAAGTATTAGTATCTGCACAAGGTCTTTCCTAATTTTCCACTTGTCAGCATTTTTCTTCTATTTCTCTAAATTATTTGTATATATTTCTTATTTACTTACCTATTACTTAACTAAAATATACTATAATATAATATAAATACTAAATATAATGTGTTTCACCCAGTAGAAAACAAGATCATTCAAGGCAAATTTTTCTTATAATCGCTAATACCTACCATAGTACTTTGCACAAACGCATACTGAGTTATTTTACTTCTCATTTTGGAATTTCCATATATTTTAGATTTTTCTTCATTTCACATTAATATGTGATTTAGCTAGCCCTTATACTTAGTAAAAGGAGAGAATAAATTATGTGGATTAAAAAGAAGAAATGAAAGAAACTTAAAAAATTAATTAGAATATGTTTTTAATACCTTTTAGCTCAAAATTTACTAAAATTTTGTGGTAGTTTGGCCAGTAGTTGAGACAGCAATTGAGTCAGGAGAAATAGATTTAAATTCTGAAATAGACACTAGCTCTGTGAATTTAGGCATATTTCTCTGAGGTATAGTGTAAAATAATATTAGTATTTGTAATGTATATGGAAGCATTTTGTAATCATAATTGATATGAAAGTGTAAATACCAGTTCCGTCAAACTCAAGTAGAAATCTGTTTCTCTATGCTTTATATTGACTTGGAAAACCACAAATTACCCTTATATAATTGTATATTGCATTTTATTTTTTTTAAACATTTCCCAATTGCATTTTAATTTGGTTTTCATTGCACTTTGGAACATTTTAGCCAAGAGGCTTGAAACTCTGGTGTAAGCTATTAACAATGTCTAGAACTTAGAGATTAGTGGGGAAAAGGGGAAAGGTGGGAGGAGAGTATATTGTAAACCCTCTCCATTTTTAATGTTTTGAGGGTTGAAATCACAATGGAAGAAGAGGCTTTCTAATAACAGGTAGTTGACTTATTTTCTCAATTTAATTTCTTTCAATCTATTTTTTTTCCCCCCTAGTATTCCGTCCCATATCAGCTCAAGCCAAACTCCGCATGAATCTCCGAGCAGATTTAGATTGTTCCACTCCAAAAATGGATTTGGATGTTAGGCTACAAGATATAGGCATTGAATTGAATAAATTACAGGTGATACTGCTTTTATAAATTTTTTTGAATTGTCTTTTTTTGTTTTGAAAATTAATTAAATTTTTGAAATCATCTTCAAAATTTAAGCAGTGTGCTTAGAAAAAGGTAAACCATTGAGGTCTTTGCTTTCTTTCATTGATTAGATAATATTTTTTCTGAAACATTTACTTTTTTTTTCCCATTTATTAGTATTTCAGTATCATGGAACTCCTTGAATCAGTTGACATGATGACTCAAAACTTACCATATAGGAAATACAGACCTGATGTAATTGTTCACAACAATGCCAAAAAATGGTAAGCAAATTTTTTTTTTTAAATAGAAACAAACCCCAGAGTAGCCCCTTTATTATTATAATACCATAAAAGATCAAAATAGCTTGGAAAAATGTGAACCATTATTTTAGCCCAACAAGTGTAATTAAGAAAAAAGTGTTGCCTTTTGAGTGTCTTCTAACTTCACTGACTATATACTTCTAGTTAGAGACACTTTGAAGTAGAGTAATGTTGTCTCCTTTTAGTATGATCCGGCCAAGTTGTTTCATTGACTTTGTTTTAGAGTGAATATCCTCTGCATCATCCAATACAAGATTCATATACTCATCAAAACTAATTTTGCAGCCCTCTATTCGCATATTTACTTCTCATATATCCACACTTGAATTCGGGACTGATTTTGGAGGTACCTGAAGATGAGGTTTGATGGGCTGCACCAGCACCTTCTGCACCTTCTGGCCCTGGTCACGGTACGCCATGGCGGAAGCGTACTATGAGAGTGCTAGGCACAGCACGCCTCAGGGAAACCACTAGCGGAAGCAGAAATGCAGTTGCGGGGCATGCCGGAAGCACATTTTTTAGAAAAGATATTTTGTTTAAGATAAAATTTCAAAATGACATTTAAAATAATTTCTGGAAGCAATTTGCATTATTCATTATTCATTGTATTATTGCATTGTTCATTTATTTTTTTCACCCATGAATTGTGACCTTATTTGTAGGTTATTGTGTATTTTTTTAGGTAGCTTGGGGCAAACATTATGATAGCTATTTATTCCCAGGTTATTAATTTGATATGTTTACATTTTGAAATTAAATATAAAGTTTGAAATGGTAGCACTTGTAATATAATTCTTTTTTAAGTTAATACTTAGAGGGACTGAGCTTTCCCAATCCAAAAACTTCCTTTAAATTTAAATTTCTAGTTCAATGTTATTATTTTTTAAAGCCCTATATGATAAATTGTCTGAATATATTCTGTCAGATATTGAATTCCATATTTTTATCTCTTAAATACTTTGTACATTCTCTTCAGTGTGTGGAATCTTTAGATACATTGATTTTTTTATTCATGAGCCAGCTTCTAGTAACTGAGCTACTTCATAGTATGTAAATTATGTTTCTTCAAACTACCTTAAAATGAAGGTAGTTTCTTAAAATGAAATTTGAAAATCTAGAGAATATTTTTCTTATTTGGGTCCTTTAATTTTTTTAATTAGATCTTTGATTTCAACAATATAAAGAATTACATTGAGGAAACTTCTTTAACAAATGTGGAATGGTGGTTGTATTGTCATATCTTTAAGGGTAAAGGAGGAAGGGAATAAGCATTTACAGCACCTGCTACATGCCACATATTGTGCTAAACCTTTAAAAATATTTCATTTGACTTTAACAGTAATCCTTGAAAGGTGGGTGCAATTATCCTCATTTTTCAGTTGAGGAAACTGAGGCAAACAGGTTAAATAATGAATGACTTGTCCACAGATCACATAGGTTGTAAGTATTGAGATTGAGTTTGAGCTTAGGTCTTCCTGACTACAGGTCCACCACTTTATTTATCGTACCACCTAAATGCTTTTAGTAAGAATTGATTGGCTGCCTTTAAAGGTTAAATGATTTATCCAGGAACACTTGGACATGTAGCAGAGGCAGGGCACCTGAATTCATATGTTCCTTATTCTAAGACTGATTCTCTCCATGCATATTGGTTTGTTGTACAGATAATAAGATTGATTCAATGCAAATTCTCTTCTTACTACTTCTTGGTGGCTAAAGTGCTTTTGATCTGTAACTGACTAAAAGAAGAATGGCAGAAGGGAAGAAAAGAAAAAATGGTCTGTCTAGTTTTACATTGAGACAACAAATCACTCACTTCATTAATCTGTACTTTTAAATATATATATAATTTTAGCTTTATCTCTTAGAGCTATTTTGTATGTATTTTTTTCATTAGGTGGAAATATGCAATAACTGGTATTCTTAAAGTAAATATCCAGCCTAGGCTACAGATGTGGTCATGGAAATACATCTATGAACACAGGCAAAACGTGAAGGAGTATAAAGAACTTTATAAGAAAAAGATAAGAAATAAGAAGGCAACTGCTGAAATTCTAAGCTCTTTGCAGGTTAGCACTTTTTTTTTTTTTTTTTTTTAAACATTGGCAATACATTGACTGTACTATATTACTTGAAACTTCTTTTGGCGTCTATAACGTGCAATTTCCTAATTCCACTCTTATTTTCTGTTACTGTCATCTCTTCTCTATTTGTACCTGCTGCTAATATCTGCCTATCATGTTTTGTTTTTTTCCGTATATATCTACCTATATATTCTTCTCAGTTATCATTTATATGCCATTGAATCCTTTCCTAAGTTATCTGAACCTTTAGAATTTGCCTAAATCTGGAAGCCTTTTGGAGTTGATGTAGTCTTCCTGGGGTCACAGCTATTTTTTTTTTTTTTTTCCCCTGAGGCTGGGGTTAAGTGACTTGGCCAGGGTCACACAGCTAGGAAATGTTAAATGTCTGAGATCAGATTTGAACTCAGCTCCTCCTGAATTCAAGGCTGGTGCTCTATCCACTGCTCCACCTAGCTGCCCCTGGGTCACAGCTATTTTAAACTTATAGTCAATTTTTCATTATGTCATTTCCCTGATCAAGAATCTGCACATACGTACCTCATTGGTTTCAAGTTTTTTCAAGTTTTTAAATTTTCAATTTTTTCAGGTTTACATAATTTAGTCACTTTATCTTATTTTACACAATTTGCTAACATAGAGCCTATATGCTAATCATAGGAATTTCCTTAGTCTCCTATATATGCTATATTAATTTCTGCACACAAATCTTTGTTCATATGCTCTGTTTGCAGTGCTCATAACCTCTAGATTTTTCAAATTTTTCAAAATTCTACTCATCCATTAAAACCAAGATCAAATGCTGTTCTATATGTAAAAATTTCAACTACTGTAAATTTATTCTGATTTCTTCTTTCCCTGGATTAGTTTTAGTCTTCCTAATTTTATATTTGCATTGTTCATGTTGTCGTACAATCATTTAAAATAGATTTCCATATTAATTGTGATGAAATTAATTGTTATGAAAGAAAAATTAAACTAAAAGAGAAACACCATGAGAAAGAAAAAAAACAAACAAAAAAAAGTGAAAATAGTGTGCTTCAGTCCACATTTAATCTCCAAAGTTTCTTCTTTGGATGCAAATAGTGTATTCTATCCCAAGACATTGAAATTGTCTTGGATCACTCTGTTGTTGAGAAGAGCCAAGTCTGTCATAATTGATCATCATATAATCTTGCTGTTACTGTGTACAATGTTTTGGTTCTGCTTACTTCACTCAGCATGTTCATGTAAGTCTTTCTAAACTTCTCTGAAATCAACCCGCTCATCATTTTTTTAAAGAACAATATTATTCCATTATATTAAAATACTACAACTTATTCAGTCATTCCCCAATTGATGAGCATCTCCTCAATTTCCAGTATTTTGACATCTTTTATGATCTCTTTGGAATACAGATCTAGTAATGGTATATTGCTAACTCAGGTATATACAGTTTTATATCTATTTGGGCATCAAAACAGTTCTCCAGAATGGTTGGATTAGTTTACAACTCCACCAATAATGCATTAGTATCCCAGTTTTTCCAAATTCCCTCCAACATTTATTGCTCTCTTCTTCTGTCATCTTAGCTAATATGATAGATATGAGGTGGTACCTCAGAGTTGTTTTAATTCTCAGTTCTCTAATCAATAATGCTTTTACATGACTGTATATGGCTTAATTTTTTTCATCTGAAAATTATTCATATCTTTGATCATTTATCATTTGAGGAATTACTCATATTTTTACAAATTTGACTCAATTCTCTTTATATTTTAGAAATAAAGTCTTTATCAGAGAAGCACTGGCTGTAAAAATTATTTCCCAGATTTTCTTTTAGTCTTGACTAAATCCGTTTTGTTTATACAAAACCTTTTAAATTTAATGTAATCAAAATTATCCATTTTGTACTTCATAATGTATTTCTTGTTTGGTTATATTTTCCTTTTTTCTCCAAAGATCTGACAGGTGAACTATCCCTTGCTGTCCTAAATTGCTTATAGTATCACCCTTTATATCTACATTAAGAACTGTGATAAAACTATTTTTATTTTCTTGTTCTGAATAAAATGAAACAATGGCCCAGATAAGTGAAAGCTGACTCAAACAGGACAAGTGAACATCATTAACTTTTAGTTAAATTTTAGACCAGAACCAGTGTTTCCTGATTTTGTTCAGTATTTTGTCCAGTAAGTATTCTTTCTGCTCCGTGATGATGCCTTTCATTTCCTTAGTTTTCCCTATGCCTAAAATCATAGTGCTGAATACAAAACAGGGATGTCATTCAGTGAGAACATGTTGATTAATTGATTTGAAGAGGTAAAATAAAAATTGTTTTAATTTCCCTGGCAGTAAACCAATTGATCACTTTATCTTGCCAATGATTATTCTGTTAATGAGGAACCTATGCTTACCTTTATTACCTAAAATCAGAATTAGCTTCATTTAATGTATGTTTATACTTTAAAGAAATTTTCAGGTGATTTAATATGTGTTAATGCTATACTGTATTATATTTCAAATATTTGCATATATTTAAAAATTATACCCCTTTTTGTTCCTTTTGGTAATGACTGCTCTTTATGATACTTTTATGTCTGTACTAAAATTGCTGTAGTTGATAGAAAATAGCAATGCTTTTCAGGTGTTAAATCTTGAAAAATGAGATGTTTTCCAATTTCTTGTCATTTTTTTTATTTTGCTTACTCCATGTCACCCTTCTTATATGCAAAAATTCCCTTATTTTAAGCAATAATAATTTAATAGAACTATCTTGTCTAAAGTTATATAGGCGATATTAGCACATCTTTTCTCTTCTTTTACTTTCAGCATTTGGAAAAAATCTTAGATGTATTTAACATCATTTTGGCAAGACAACAAGCAGAAGCTGAGGTAAATATATATATGTATATATTTTTTTTTTTTCAGTTGTTGGAAAATAAGATCAAAGTATTTGAAATTAGATGATAAAGTCATATGAATTCCAATTTATCTATCTAAAATACTTTGGTCTTAAAATACTTTTGATCTTACTCTTCTGAATATTAAATCACTTTTTGTGAAAACAGTATCTTTTAAAATCTTAAATTTGTTGAAGAAAAATACATTATTCTAGGACAGTGGCTTTTATTGAGTTTTTGCTTTTCATAATAAGAAGGAAACTTCTTTATCAGCAACAGTTCTTAGAAATCATGTGTGACTTTTAAATATGTAATTTGTATCTATTTTTGTAAATGTAAGTGTAAATTTATATATTCGGCTATATAGGCCTAGCAAAGATGAGCGTGAATTTCTTTTTTAATTTCTGGCTACAAACCAGTTCATCAAATTAATTTTATTTTATGTAATTTTCATTTTACATAATGCTCATTTACTGTGCTGCAGATAAAGAAAGCTGGATTCAAAATTTATGGAGCATCTCCTGAGGAAAATAAAGGATGGTTTGGTTGGATGTGGAATTGGTCAGAATCAAATACTACTAATGAGCAAGCAGATGCTAAACTTCCAAGTATGTGTTTTTAATTGATTTTTAGTGTCATTAATCTTTTAAATGTGAAGTTAAAATTTTGAAATAAAAATTCACTGTTAAAGCTAAATAAATTCCTCTGACATTTCTGTATTTACATTTTTATGCCAGTTTGCCTTGGAAACTTGAATTCATTCATTTTGGTAGATTTGGAATTGATTTGATGACTTGACAAATATTTCTGATTCATTGTCACCTTGAAGGAAGATTCTTTGAAGTTTTGTTACTGAATAAATATTTATTTAGTGCCTACTGTCTGCTTAGCACTATTGTGCCCTGGGGATATAAATAGAAAAAACAAAAAGAACTTATGCCTTCAAGGAACTTGCATTAAATCTAAAGGAGGAAGACTAGACACAGTGGGGAGGGGAGGAAGGACTGGAGTAAATCTCTAATGGAAAATCACTGGAATTTTAAAGTAGAGAGCTGCCAGCTGAGAAATGAGGAGATGCTCTGAATTGAGCTCACATTTTAAATGGAAGCTTTGGAGTTCATGCCCTCTTTTCCATTCAGAGGGACATAGGATGGTGATGAGCTGGATGAAGTACCTGTTGGAATCTTTACAGAATGATGAGTTTTTTCATACACTCCCCTGTGCTTTTTAATATTTTAATTTAATTAAATTAATGACTTTGTTTCATGAACCAAGTGAGTAGAAAATACTTAAGTGAGTCTAGGTCCCAAAGATAATATTAAGCACTGGGGATACAAATACAAATACAAAAGTTGAACAGTCTATGCTTTCAAGGAGCTTAGATTTTAATAGTTAGGAATATTTCTATAGAAATATAGAAATTTGGTGACCAAAGAAGGGAGTTAGAATCTAGAAAGTTTAAAAATAAAAGTGAATAGAGCAGAACAAATGACTTTATTGATTCCAGTTTTGTTTTCAGAGCAAGAGGTAGAAATCAGAGAAGAATGTAGGGATGTTGCAATGAACAGCTAGGTGATATAGGTGGTCACTGAACTTTTGAGTCAGAAAGAGCTGACTGTGGGGCCTTAAATTAATAATTTCACATTTATCTCAGTTTCTTTTGCAAACCTTAAAAAATTATATATCTGCTAGCTGTAGCTATTGTTGGTAGTTGTTTCAAGGAACATAATTGTAGGAAATCAAAGACAAAAATGAAAGTTAATTAGGGGATAGTATTATGACGATTACTATCTATTCTTAACAGTTTGCTTAAAATTTTACAAGCTATTTCTTTGTTTTTTAAAAGCAGCAATCAATAGTTGAACATGTTTGTCCACATAAATTATTTACGTTATGAATTTTTTTTGGTTTAGTTTCATTTTGTAGCTGCTTTGTTTTTAATGAATTTCTTAAAGTCTTACTATAATTAAGAAAATAAAGTTTCAAAATTTTCATATTCCATTTCATAGTCAACTCAAACTTTTATTTCATCGATCTTTTGTCCCTTAAACATTTTTTTATTTTTTTATAAATGTTTTTGTTTTCAAAATATAAAAGATAGTTTTCAACATTTACCCTTGCAAAACCTTGTATACCAAAGACAGCAAGTAAACCAATATATTAAAACATTTTAAAAGATAATAAATGATATAAAAATTTTTACTGTCTGCTAATATATACTATTTTTATATTTTTGCAAAATTAGGAAAAGCTAAATTATATTTAATGTTATTATTATTTTTTAATTTCTCATCTATAAGGTCTTGAAGAATATATGACACCTGAAGAGAAGGCTAAACTCTATGAAGCAATTGGTTATAGTGAAAACGTTGTTGATCCAACACTGCCCAAAACAGTATGATATCATTACATGGAAATTTGCTAAATGTTTGCTAAATGCAACTATTTCTTATTGTATCATTTTATTGTTTTGTGATTTTTTTTTTTTAATGTTTGGAAAAGTGGTAATATAAAATAAGTGTGTGCATATAAAATAACTTATTTATCTTTAATGAACGTTTTGAAAATCTTTTAAAAAAGATTTAGCTTTTGTTACATCAGAAGTGGTGATCACACTCCCCCCCCACCCCCCCCAAAAAAAGGCTAAAAACAAAAACCTTGTAAGGTATTGATCCTAAATTATTATACTTTAGAGCTGATTGGATTTTAGAAAGTATTAAGTCAAAAATATTTTTATATATAAAGAAGATGGTTTTGAAAAAATGTGTTTCTAATATTACAGAGCTTAGGATTGTCATCAGCACTTTGATTTCTACTCCTGTTTCTAAGGTAGAAAAACCCTTCCTGATTTTGGCTAGCCAGAGGCTCCTTAGCTTGCTGTAGTTCATTTTAAATTCTTTTATCTTTTATTGATAAAAGCATTTGGCTCTGACCTCATGTACCTACCTATCCTAGGTGCATTGGCTCCTGGGAGAACTAGGGAAAGCAAGCTGGGTAGGTACATACCATATATGAAAGGTTTTTCAACCAGTACTGTTGAATACTTGGGTGCTAGGTAATGCTGCTGAGCCTGGATTCAAGAAGACATATTTTTATAAGTAAAAATCTGGCCTTAGACACAAGTTCTGAGACTGTGAGCAAATAACTTAACTCTATTTGCCTCATTTTATCTATAAAATGAACTAGAGAAGGAAATGGTAAACTACTCGTTTTCTTTGCCAAGAAAACTTCTGAGTGGAATTACAAAGAATCAGATGTGACTGAACAACAAATTGAATGCTTATCTTTAACCAAAGCTTATCTTTATTTTGTTATGCTTTTGAATATAATATTTCCCTTTGCAAAAGAGAGATTAAAAAAAATCTACCTTTTCCTTCTGTCATATAATGACTTTATAATGAAATGTATTTAAAATGCATTGGACTTTTTTTGGGGGGGGGAATAAAAGGTTGTGGAAATAATAAGTGTTACTTCTTTACATATTCCCTAGTATGAAGCCAAAAAATTATCTCTACGATTGGAAAGCATGCATATTTCCTTAAGGGAAAATGAGAAGAAATCTGAGTTGGTACTTATTTCTTTAGGAGAATTCAGCACATTGATCATACAACGACCAGGAGCACAAGCATTAAAGTAGGTGTCACATTAATTTTATTCCTGTTATGACAAAAAATCATATTGTAAGAATTAGAAGATGTCAGAATCTTACATATTCTTCAGCATTTCAATACAGGCATGGTATTGTTTAATAACATTTTTAAAGTTTCATTTCAAAGATAGCTTAAATATTTTATATACATATATATATATATATATATATATATATATATATATATATATATATATATATATATAGATTGTATAATTTTAAAATATATCCAGAACTTGTTTTTAGTGTGAGAAGCAATATTCAGTCATCAATCAGTTTTATTGTGTTTCCATCTCTATAGAATTTGATGATACTTCCTTTTAAAATTGAACTTAATATATGTAACAAATGCTAGTTTTTCTATATAAATAAGTAGGTATTGAGAAAAGATTAAAGTTAATTTAAAATCTACATGCATTAATTAAGGACTTAGTATGTGGCAGGTATATGGTAAGGTCTGGAGATAGAGAGAAAAACAAAAAGAATCTCTGCCTTCAGGGAGATGACATCTAAATGTGTATGATAACATGTAAATAACTAGGTATGTACAAGTAGACAGACTAGGCCAAAGGTAATCTAAGAGGGGAAGGTACCAATAGTTGGGTGGACCAAGAAAAACATCCTGAAAAAGGTCAGATTTGAGGAAAGTATGGTAAAATAAAAAGTGAGAATATTCCAGGTATAGTAGATAGCCAGTGCAAAGGAAAGAGTGATGGAGTGGTATGAGGAATAGTAACTAAGATAGAATAGCTGGATGTTAGACTGTGTGGAGGAAGAATGGAAATAAAGGAAGAGGCAAGGTATTAAAGAGATTTGTATGCCAAAAAGAGGACTTTATATTTGGTTCTGCAGGTAATAGGAAGCCACTGGAATTTGTTGAGTCGTGAGGCAGCATTTTTAGGTCCATGATTTAGGGAAACCACTGTGGAATCAGAGTAGAGGAGTGGTAAGATTGGAGACAATGAGACTGATTAAAAGACTTATAGTAGATCAGGCAAGAGGTGATGAGAACTTGTACTAGAGTTAATAGAAGGGAAGGATATATCAGAGATATTGTGAAGGTCAAATACCAAGAGGATTTATCAACTAATTGATATGTGGAGTAAGGAAGGAATTAAAAATGATACCAATGTTGCAAACCTGGATGACTGGAAGGATGAATGGTACTTTGATAAAACAAGGAACATAGGATTGCGGAAGGATTGGGGGAATAATGGTAATAAGTTCTGTTTTGGTCATGTTGTGTATGAGATGTTTTTTTCCAGTTTAGGTTATCCAAAAAGCAATTGGTAATGTGGCACAAGAGAGCTCAGAGCTACATATATAGATAGGGAATTTTCTGCATTCAAATGATAATTGAACCCATGGCAGCTCTTGAGATCACCAAATGGATAATAAGAAGAGAAGAGGTCCCAGGACAGAACTTTGAGGGACAACCACTTTTAATGGTTATGACATGAATAAAGAACCAGTAAAGCAGATTGATGCATATTTAACTATACCACTTCAGGCAGAAAATATTTTTCTTTGAATTTATTGGCTGATTTTAATTTAAACTGTTAATTTTTTTGTGTTATTTATTTTTTTTACCACTGAAAATGCTTGTTTTTGTTTATCAATTTCTGTGCTGTCCTTTTTCATATAGATTTGAAAGCAAAATAGACTCATTTCGTATTACTGGTTCATCATCTCGTCACTCAAAACCATGTCTCCTTTCTCCATTGGATTCTTTTTCTTCACTTTTCAAAATTATGTTTGAGACCAATCCGTTAGATGGATCTGCTGCTCAGAGATGTGTCATAGAAGCTGAGCCTTTGGAAATTATATATGATGCAGTAAGTAAAGAACCTTCTATTATCAGGACTTTTTCTTTGAGGTCTGTATGAACATAAACTTGTGTGTTATTGTGTTAGTGACAAATGTATTTTAACAGAAAACAGTGAATGGTATAGTGGAATTCTTTCGGCCCCCAAAAGAAGTTCATTTGGCACAGTTAACTACAGCAACTTTAATGAAACTGGAAGAATTTCGTGAAAAGACATCAACAGGTAAATAAATGTCTATATTCATTGCTGGTAAATCAAAAGACAAAGTTATATAACACATAAATAAATGCTTAGTGTGTTATTTTAAATGCTAATAATCTTGCATTTTTATTTTTCTAGACAAATGATCATGGTACTTAATTTGATATATTTTTACCTTTCAAGATCAATATGATAAGAAATATGAAGCAGTTTGATGTAATGGAGGGCTGTCCTCAGAGACAGGAAGTTCTAGATTTAACCCTTTCTCCAACACATCACAGTCCTGTGACCCCTGGGCAAATCATTTAACCTTTCAGTGCCTTTGTTAATTCTTCAGGAATGTAAATTGTGTAATCCTTACTGTTCCATTCTTGGGAAAAAATTTGCTTGATTGAGAGTTCCTTACATGAGTAAAATCATGAATTCCATTCCCCCTAAAAAAATCGTAATGAATATGTCCTTTTCACACTTTTTGAAGGATCAAAACTTAATTTGTTCTTTTAAACCTTCAGTTTCTTTTTTCTTTTTCTTTTTTTTTTTTTGATACCTAGACTTGCTTTTCTTTTTCTTCCTTTCTCCCTCTCTCCCTTTCTGTTTGTTATCCTATAATATTCTTATGAGATACTCCTTTGCTAAATTCATCTCTATTTCTGATTTTATATTTTCCTAGATGATATTTTTTAAAATAATATTTTATTTTTCCAAATACATGCAAAGATAATTTTTGCCATTCACCTTTGCAAACCCTTATGTTCCAAATTTTTCTCTCTTAAACATGCACAATTCTTTTAATCATATTTCTACATTTATACTGCTGCACAAGAAAAATCATATCAAAAGGGAAAAAATATGAGAGAGAAAAAAACAAGCAAACAACAACAACAAAGGTGAAAATACTATGTTGTGATCCACATTCAATCCCCACAGTCCTCTCTCTGGATGCAGATGGCTCTCTCCATCACAAGTCTATTGGAATTTCCTTGAATCACCTCATAATAGAAAGCAGTCAAATCCATCATACTAATCATCACATAATCTTCTTATTGCTGTATATAAATATTCTCTTGATTCTACTCATTTCACTTAGCATCAGATCACATAAGTCTCTCCAGGCCTTTCTAAAATATCTTACTGATTGTTTCTTATAGAACAATCATTCCATAACATTCATATATCATAACTCATTCAGTCATTCTCCAACTGATGGGCATGCAATCAGTTTCCAGCTTACTGCCACCACAGAAAAAGGGCTGCCACAAACATTTATGCACATATGGGGTCCCTTTCCTCCTTTATGATCTCTTTGGGATACAGACTCAAGAGATCAAATGGTATATATACAGTTTGATAGTTATTAGGGCATAGCCTGGATCATATTTTTTTTGCTGCTTCTTTTGTGCTAGATATAGCAATTAATATGTGCCCAATGTAATACTTTGAATACTATATTATAGTAGGGGAAATGAGACATGTACCCAAGTAACTATACAAAAATTAGGTTGAATTATATACATGTCATGAGTTCAACATAGCAGTTAAGTAAAGGACAGAAGGGTCACCTTTCTTGAGGAATAGAGTGTAGTTAACCTGTTTCATTTTTGGAGACTTCCATATTGACATTAATTCATTAAGGTTTATTTTTGTGCAATTCATTAATTTATCTTTTTTATGATTATTCAATTAATTTTAAATCCTAAGTATGCTATCATGATTACTATATTTGTAAATTGATTATAACTGTGTATTTTATATATATATATATATATATATATATATATATATATATATATATATATATATATATATATGTTAAAATTATATATCAAACTCACAAGATTTATTTAATATTTAACTTGCATATCAATTTGGCAACAAATATTGTGTTCTTATAATTTGAAAAATTACTAATTATAAAATTTTAAATTTTATTTTAAAGGTTTATTATATGTTATTGAAACACAGAAAATTCTTGATCTCAAAATTAATATGAAGGCTTCATACATTATTATTCCACAAACTGGATTTTATACTGCCACTTCAAATTTACTTCTCTTGGATCTTGGCCACCTAAAGGTATACATTTATAATATAATATATAAAGCTTTCTAAATATTATTTTGATAATTTTGAATATGTTTGTTACCTCCCTAGCCTGCTACATGGATAATATGCTGTGGTACATGTAATTCTTTTTTTTTTTTTTTTTTTTTTAAGATAAAGCCAGTTATTAGAACTAGCAGGTGAAATTTGCATCCTTGGTGATTATTAAGTAGAATTTTCATCTAGTCAGATTGGTTCAGTACAATTTTGAATGAATATGAACCAGTTGATTTTTGAAGAGTGGGTAGAAACAAATTTAATAAGAAGGTATTGCTAGGTATTCAGGAACTCATTTGAGTTACGAGATGAATTATAAAAGCAGAAGGATTTGAAGGGAATTTAGAATTCATTTAGCCCATGCCTTTACCTCCAAAATTCTTCCTGTGTTATGATTCATATGTTAGTAGCAGGAATTTCTTTTCTAAAATGCTTACACAATATTTATGGAAGTTATAGCATTGGTAAAGAAAGGAATCTGTTATGTTTATTTGCTTATTTTGTTCCAGCCCAAATAATTTGTTACAGATAGGGAAGCTCTCTGTTGGAGATTTTGTGTTTTGACCAAGGCAGATTCAAAATTTGAGTCCACTGTCCTTTGACCTATTGTATTGTGCCCTCTCCAGGGCCTGGAGATCATTACATTATTTTCCTTTGCATTTTAGATCTTTTAGGTCACCAAATTAATTTTATTAATATTTTTTCTAGCTCTATTGGAACTTTCATTTAGTAGTATTGTCATTTCTTATTTTGATTGACCCAACAGTGATCAAGAGATCCTTGTTGTTAATTGTTGAGCAGTTTTAATTATGTCTGACTCTTTATGAGCCTCTTTGGAGTTTTCTTGGCAAAGATACTGAAGTGGTTTGCCGTTTCCTTTTCCAGCTTATTTTACAGATAAAGGAATTGAGGCAAACAGGGTTAAATGACTTATCCAGGTTTACAGAGCTAGTAAGTGTCTGAACTTGGATTTCAATTCGGGTCTTTCTCGTAGGCCCAGCACACTTAACTATTGCAGTACCTAGCTGTCATGTAGAAATAACAATATTAGGTCAGCTAATATAGTAAGTAAGTATATGCTACTAAGTAATTTGAACTCAGGCTCTCCTGACTTTTGGTTCGCTAGCCCCACTGCACCATCTAGCTTTAAAGAGAATTTTGTAATAGTGTGTATACAGGTCATGAGTGCAATTTGGTAGATTGATTCTTGGCCAGTTTAATGATTTTTTGGTAGTTATTTTGAATTGGAATTCAACTTCTAGTCTTTCTTCCAGAATTTTCTTATTGATGTTTAGAAATGGCCAAGATTTTTAAAGCTATCATCAAAACAATATAGTTTTGTTTTTTCTTTGCCAATCTATGCCATTGATTTTTTTTTCTTTTGTCTTATTGGTATTTTTCATATTTCTAGGACTGTGCCAAATAACAGTGGGAAAAGGGGGTGTCTTTCATTAACTCTTGTATTAAAAGGGAAATTTCTAGCTTTCCACATTAGAGGTTGTTAGTTTTTAGCTTTATGCATATGATTTTTATCATATTGAAAAAAAGTCCTAATTTCCAATAGATTTTTGATAGAAAATGTCATCTACAACTAGAAAGAGAACTATGGAGACTGAATGTGGATCAAAGCATAGTATTTACACCTTTTAGGGGTGGTGGGGTGGGTGTTTTTTCCCTTTTGTTATGATTTTTCTTTCACAACATGACAAATATTGAAATACATTTAAAATGATGTAAGTTGATTTTTCTTTCACAACATGACAAATATGGTAATACTTTTAAAATGATGTACATATAAACTTTATTAGATTGCTTGCTGTCTAGCAATTAGGTTAGGGAGAACAAAAGAGAAGGAGGGAGAAAAAAATTTGAACCTAAAAATCTCATAAAAACAAATGTTTTAAAAAAAGAAAAAGGTCTTTCTGTGGTCTACTTTATAAGGTTTTTATCATGAATGTGTATTATACTTTATCAGAGCCTTTGTTTGTCTACATCTATTGATGTAGATACTTTTAGGTACTTTTTCAATCAGATAAATTATGTTAATTCATTCCTAATATTGAACCATACTTGCATCCCTGTTGTGTCAGATAATTATAATGAATAATTTGTCAATAAGCATTTATTAAATATTCTTTTATGTGGTAAGGATACAAGTACAGTATATTCATAGATAAATACAGAATATTTCCAAAATAAATAATTTGTTTTTTGGAGGGAGGGACTAACAATATGAGGAAGCAGGAAAGCCTATTAAAGGAGATAGCTTTGGAGTTGACCTTTGAAAGAGTATTGAAATTCCAAGTAGAGTAGTAATTGAAAACATCAATATTTATATCATTGACATTTATGGAAATATCTGATATTAAGTTATTACTTATCAAATAATATTTATCTGATATTAGTAATAAGCTTTAACACTTCAACAAGTGTCAATTATTTAATTAAATTTTGGTAAATATGATTCCTTCAAACTTTAATGGTTATGATTTTTGTCTTCAGGGACAAACTTTGTTTATTGAACATTAATGGGACATATACCATTTTTGGTACATTTAGTATGTACCAAAAAACATGACTACATGTTTTTTCCCCTGTCTGAATCCATGTTGTTTCCAGTTATTTTATAGTTTTAAAAAAGTGGAAACTCTAAAGTGAAGCCATGCTTTGAACTGTTTTAAATATATCTTAATATTTACTTTTAAGGTGTCGAGCAGAAATCGTTCTGAGTTGCCACACATTGAAATAAACCAGACTAATATTGAAGAGATTATGTCTAGAGCTTATGATAATTTTGATATTCAGCTTAGTAGCATACAGCTACTTTTTAGTACTAAGGGTAAGTAATATAAATTATTGTGTGATTTTTTTTTTTTCTTTTATTCTCTAAATTTTGAATGTTTTATTAGAACTTCCAACTTTTGGAATTACTTTTTTCCTTTGATTATGACAGATTTCCACAGTATAAGAACTTGGATAATTCAAGTATTGTCCTTTCAAGAGTTTTAGTTCCTACTTCTCCCTTCCAACTGTTAATTTTTAATTATTTGGGAAGATTTTCTCCAAGTGTTATATGCTTACCTAAAGTTGTGACTCTATTCTGATATAGAGCAGATTGACTTTCATTTACCAAAATTGTATTGATACCGTGAATGCTTTTAAAAAAAGAAGACATCCAGTCTTTAAATATGTTTGCATATAATTAGTGAAATTATGTAATTCTGGTTACTTTTTGATTTTTCTAAATATCAGCCCTGAGATGTGCTCTTTCTCCTAGCCTACCCTTCCTTATAAAATGATTTAGCTTCCTCTCCAGTGATATTTATTTACTGCTCTAATCTAATACCTCTGGCTTGTTAGGAAGCCCCTCAAGAGTGTAGGTCAACAGGAACTTTAAGCAGCAGCAAGAGAAGAAAGAAGGGGAGAAAACAAATCTGGGAAATCACAGTGATCAAGGGAGGATGATAATAAAGAGATGATGGTGGGAAGTGTTCCAGGATTATGCTGAAGCTTTCAATTCCTATGTGTAGCAAATATAAAGGTACTTTATTGCTTCTAGGTGATGATTGGAAAGAAGCTCGAAAACTCAAGTCTTCCCGTCAGCATATTTTGGAGCCGATGCATTTTAATGTGGAATTATCCAAGGCCATGGTTGTCACAGATATAAGAATGCCTAAGTATGTTTCATTTCTTGGTTATGTGGATTTGTTTCTCAATAATTTAATCATTAGGAAAATATTTCATTTAGATGGCTCTTTTAAAAGAAATAGCTCTGTTTTAACATGCATTTTAGTGTCTGGTAGAATGAATTTAATTGTTATGGACTAACCTGTTTAAACAAATAACATTTTAATATCTGGCTACATAAGATGCTTTTTTGTTTTGTTTTGCTTTAGGAGATGACTCATAACAGTGTTATACTGTTCTTAGAATAAATTTTATTATACAGCTGTAATAACTACTTGTATTAACTTTTATTCATGTAGGACTCAAATCAAGTTTGGATTTGGATTTCTTACTTATATGTTAAAGAATTGACAAATCAGTATCAGTTGTACTTTCCTTCATTAATATCACCATCACCATTGTCACTATTATTGCCATTATTATTGCCTCTAGAACTACCAGAACATTAAAAATTTGATTATCATTCTCCAGTTGCTAGCATTTAATTGTCCTTTTATGATAAGTCAAGGCTAATTTTTTTTCTTTCCTGTCAATGTAACTCTTTTTCTTATTAATTAATTAATTTATTTATTTATTTTTAAATTTTATTTTATTTTATTTTTTATTCATTTTTCCAAATTATCCCCTCCCTCCCTCCACTCCCTCCCCCCGATGGCAGGTAATCCCATACATTTTACATGTGTTACAATATAGCCTAGATACAATATATGTGCGTAAATACCATTTTCTTGTTGCACATTAATTATTAGCTTCCGAAGGTATAAGTAACCTGGGTAGATAGACAGTAATGCTAACAATTTACATTCACTTCCCAGTGTTCCTTCTCTGGGTGTAGTTATTTCTGTCCATCATTGATCAACTGGAAGTAAGTTGGATCTTCTTTATGTTGAAGATTTCCACTTCCATCAGAATACATCCTCATACAGTATTGTTGTTGAAGTGTATAGTGATCTTCTGGTTCTGCTCATTTCACTCAGCAACAGTTGATTTAAGTCTCTCCAAGCCTCTCTGTATTCCTCCTGCTGGTCATTTCTTACAGAGCAATAATATTCCATAGCCTTCATATACCACAATTTACCCAACCATTCTCCAATTGATGGACATCCATTCAACTTCCAGTTTCTAGCTACAACAAAAAGAGCTGCCACAAACATTTTGGCACATACAGGTCCCTTTCCACTCTTTAGTATTTCTTTGGGAATGTAACTCTTTTTCATCAGTCATCTCTTTTAGGCTTCTTTTTTCAACACTCACCTTAAAGGATATATGGATGTCAACCTTTTCTTTCTATCTTTGATGACTTGAATTTTAAATGGCAGAAATGACATGAGGCATTGAATTGTTTGTCTAAAGGTGGTAATAGCATGAAAATAATATTTCAGGCATATAGGGAGAGACCCAGGTCTGGAAAGAATGAGTCAATTAAGAATAGTTTTGGCTACTTATTTCCTGAGAATCTGGGTCTATATGGTTGCAATGAAGAAAGAGCTTAGAATTAAATCATTGAGAAGAAAGCTCAGGTATCTTACTGTCTTTTTTTGACTCAGTTTTGCCATTCCCCAGTCCCTTTACGTAAGGGGCTAAAGCTATTTATCTTAGTTTCAATGTAATTTGAAGGACAAAGAGAAAACTTTCCTCTTCAAAAAACACTTCTTTGTTATTATGTGAAACACTTAAAATCAAAAACAAGACTTTCATTCCATAATTAGAGAGAAAACACTTAAAAATGAAAGGAATTTTGGGAGAATTAGTATTCAGGAACAAATGTGTACTATGACTAATTTGAAGGAAAAATATATAAAGTACAATTTTCTTTTAATTAAATCTTAATTAAAACTTTTGTTAATGATTTTTCTTTCTTTCTTTCTTTTTTTTTTTTTTTTAATAGATTCAAAATTTTTGGACGTTTGCCTCTACTTTCTTTGAAAGTTTCAGAAAAAAAATTAGGAGGGATTGTGGAATTAATTAAAAGCATTCCACAGTTACACAATGGAACTGATGTATCTGCTCCTCCAAAAACTTCTTTGGTAAAGTATTATTTTTAAATATTAAGGAAATATTACAGTAGATATTTGAATCTTCAAGAAAATTGTCTTAAGAATAAAACAATTTTACAAAATCTGAGAATTTTAAAATTGGAAGGGACCTCAACATTCATCTGGTTCATGTAACATTCGAAGATTTACTGTAATATGTGCCCATAAAGCTTTTGCTTGAAGATCTTAATGTAGAGGTTATCTACTTCCCAAGTCAGCCCAGCATATTGCTGAAAAGCTCTGTCTGTTGGAAAATGTTTTCTTCTAACACATGTCAACCCCCTTTTTTGCTGTTTTCTTCCATTTGCTCATAATTCTATGTTCTCAAATCTTTGTGAGTATGAAAAGTCTAGGAGACGTAATTTCTGGATAATTAATAATCAATTTATCAAGTTTAACTAGCATTAATAAAATAATGGCCATTGGCTTCTCTCATAACAAAGATGAACTTTGGGAGCCTGCTGAGAGTTTAAATACAATTGGAAGAATGAGTGTTCTGACAGGTGAAAATCAACTCTGATTGATTAATAATTAATAAGAGAATGAGTATTCTAATGAAAGGTGGGATAAAAGTTTTATGTTCCTCCTATTGAAAATATGATCTGATCATGAAACTCACCTGCCTCCAGCAATTTGGATAAAAGAATCCCATCTTTATCCCAACTATTCTGACTGGTTTTTTCCTTCCTAAACTGGATAATCCTTAATTCTAATGGAACTTCTCAAGAATAGTGGTTGATTTTCTTGGGGCAAAATTTCACCTAGACTGGATTCTATTTAAAAAAGTACTTTGAGGATTTTAACAATCTCACTTAGCAGCAGTATCCTCCAGAGACTGTCTGAATAACTAGAGTTTGGTTTTTGAATGAGGAAATAGAAAGGGAAAACCTTAATTTTAATTAATAATTGGTTATTAATATATGAGAAAAAGAATCATTCTTCTCACTTTCACCCCAAATCACTCTTCTGTTCTCTTGCTCCATTTCAGGAACAAATGGAACAAGTCTAATTATTACATCATATGTCCTTCAGATAGTTGAAGATGGGCTCTCTGCTTTCCTAAGTCTTCTCTTTGCAAGCTAAATGTCCTATTCCTTCAACTAATCCCTTTGTGGCAGGGAGTAAATGCTCTTCATCATCCTGGTTACTCTCCTCTGGATATTTATCAATGTCTAACTATGGTGCTCAGAATTAAATGGAATATTCCACATATAGTCTGACCAAAGAATAATGCTGGGGTTGTTACTTCTTATTGCTAGAGAGTATACCTCTCTTAAATCAGCCCAGTTACCAAATTCATTTTTTGTCTGCTTCAATATATTTTTCACCTATACTGAGCTTGTATTATACTAAAACACTGAGATCTTTTTCAGATAAACTGTTGTGTAAACTACTCCCCCAATCTTGTTCTTGTGAGGTTATTTTCTTGAACCCAAGGATAAGTTTTTACATTTATCCTTATTAAATGTCATGTTTACTAGATTTAATCAAATGTTCTTGTCTTTCAAAATATTTTTTAGTTTTTGTTACTTCTTATTTTTAGTTATCCTTCCATACTTTGTATTATCTGTAAGTTCAATAAGTGTGCTATCTATGCAAATCATTGATAAAAATGTTAAACAGCACAGACTGAACACAGTTCTCTGATACTCCACTGAAGACCCCCTTCTCCCCCTTATCAAAGGACATAGGACCACTAACTGCTACTTTTTGAATATTCTTTGCTGGAATCATCCTTTAAAAAACAACAATAAAAAAAACAAACAACCCAACAACTCCAGCTCTTTTAGAACTTTAACATGACTAGTATTGTCTTATAGTACGATTCCAAATATTTATCAATCCTTTTTACCTGTTCTTTACTTTTATTTTCTATACTTATGTTCTTAGAAATATGTTAAATAGTGAATCCTCTGAGCACATTTAAAATGGATGCATGCAGGTGACTTTCTAAAAAATAAATTTCTCTGGTCATTCCTTAAGGGCAGCTGAGTGGTACAGTGGATAGAGCAATTGGCTTGGAATCAGGAAGATTCATTTTTATGAATTCAATTCTGATCTTTGACACTTACTAGCTTTGTGATTGGACCAAATCACTTAAACCTGTTTGTCTCAGTTCTTTATCTGAGAAAATGAGTAAAATGAGCTTGAGAAAGAAATGGCTCAAAAACCATTACTTGTCATTACTTAACCTGGAGGTCTGCTTGGTTCTACAAAAGAATTACATATATATATATATATATATATATATATATATATATATATATATATATATATATATATATATATATATATATATATTTGATAGTAGTCCCTGAAAGACTTAAATCCAATGTGAAGAAAATTCTGTTTTAATGTTTATTGTTGTATTGGGAATTTTTTTGTGTACTTTGTTTTATATAGCATCATATCATTTCAGATTACTTTGAATAAAATAGTAAGCTACTATTAGTTTGAAGTCCTCTAATTGAATTTGTTAATAATCAAGAGTTGGTCATTAAACTGTATAAGTAAAGATAGCAAATTAGGAAGCAGAAGAATCTGACAAAATTTTCAAGTATTTGAAATATCCATTGGATTCAAACAATGAATTATTACAATTATCAATTAAAACTAATTTGGAAAGATTTTTTTCTTTGACATTTTTTGGTTAGCATATATTTTAATTTATTGGTATATCATGCAAAAAATCTTTGTCTTAATGTTCCTAAACAGAGAACAATATCAAATATGTTTCAATTAAGACTAATTTTAAGGGGCAGCTAGGTGGTGAGGGATAGAGTACCAGCCCTGAAGTCAGAAGGACCTGAGTTCAAATCTGGTCTCAGACACTTAACACTTGTTAGTTATGTGACCCTGGCAAGTCACTTAACCCCAACTGCCTCAGCAAAACAAACAAACAAACAAACAAATAAATAAATAAACAGACAAACAAGTAAACAAATAAATAAATTTATATTGCTACTTTTACCTGTGTTTGCATTTTTAAGCCATGTTCTTTTGGTTCACTTTTGGTCTTTTTTTGGTTACTTTTCTCAGTAAGAAATAATATAGTTGAATTACGTGACATGTGTAGAATGTATCCTTATTAATTGATGACATTTCTGTTACATAATCTACATATAATTATCATTTACATACATAGCTTAAGGAAACACATTGAAGAATGATTTATTTAGTGTATCTTTGTGGTCAGCCTGGAACATAATATGCTGATATGAACAGAGAAGTAGATTTAGATTAAAAGGAAAAAATTTCTAAGGATTTACAGCATCCACAATTAGACAGAATTATCTTGTAATTTCTTGCACTCTAGAACTTTTTAGCAGAAACTGAATAAGCCCTCTCATGAATGTTGCAATCCATATTCCTTAATTGGATAGAAAACACAAAAATGACCTTTGATGTCACTTTAATTCTTAAGATTCTAGGAAATGATGAGTTTTAAAAAATTAAGATACAGATAGGATCCTAATTAGTAAATTTGATATGAACTTATTTGTATTTGAAAATTAATTTCTTTTAAACTTTTGTTATTAAAAAATTCAGATCAATCTTTCCTACTTTGTTTACATTCATTATTTCCTTATTAAAACATTTCTGTGTGTATTTTTATAATCTTATTATAGCCTTCTTTCTTTTCAGAATCGTGTATCTGCTTTTGGAACACCACAGCTTTCACAAAAGCTGCTTCCTTTTTTTGAACTTCAATCCATTATTGAAGATGGTAAAGTAAAACTACTTAAAAGAATATTGTGCATTATCACAAAAAAAATTCACCGCATGATATTTGAAAATAGATTTTTCATAAGAATTGTACAGCATGGGAAAATGTAGGATGTAGCCACCATCATTATAGAAAATAACCACATCATTTAGATAAAGACACTTAGAAGATCTGTCCAAAACTCTAGAGACTTTACTCTAGGTAATAATAATCTCTAGATAACTTTTAGTATATCGGCTGTGTATCCCTTTAACTATATTAGCAGCCATCCTTTTCTAGTAACATACTTCTTAAATGTTATCTTTTATACTACTTGTTGCATAGAAGCTATTATGAATAATTTGAGCAATGTTATTTATCTCTACCACATTATCACTATTGTCCTTTGAGTCAAGTCTAATTTTGTTTTTCTATAGACTATGCTATTTCATTATTTGTAACTATATAACAGTTGAAAGAATATTGACTTTTCAAAATAAATTTTGCATGGGATAGCAGCTTGGATTCATTGAAAATACTATGTTATTTTCTTAGCCTCTCATTTAATTTTTGACTCAGGTTATTAGCCACTTGGAATTGTCTTATATACACACACACACACACACACACACACACACACACACACACACGTGTCTTTAAGTCAATGACATTAAATTAACCCAGATATATGCAAATACAGTAAATGCTTACTTTATATATACATGCATGGTAGGGAAAGAAGGAGGGGGAAAGGAAAAGGAGAGGGAGTGGGAGGAGTGTGTGTGTGTGTTTGTGTGTGTGTGTGCATGTGTGTGCACAAGCACGCACAAAGAAACAGATTTTTGCAAATGAACAAACAGCACATATTCAATATATCTTGTATTTTTTACATCATAATATTTGATCCCATGCTGTGGATTAGAAATTCATGGGATTTGTAGAATTATTATAAATTAATCCATTGAAATATTTTCTCAATTGTGCATATGTTTATTAAAGATTAAATGGCACTGAAACTATCGGAGCACTTATTTACAGATGCAGAAACACAGACACATATTTAAAGGCAGCAAAATCTGAACAATATATACATTTGATTTTTTTTTCTGTGTAGATTATTGTGCTAATTTCAAGTAGTCAGAAATCTTAGTGAAAAGATTCTTGCAAGCAGTATGCCATCTGTAAATAGGATTATCAGTAAGACCTCTGCTTTTTAGACTCTGAGAATTATGTTCTTCCAAATATACCATCACCTACAAATGAAACACTTTCCATGAACTCTGAAATTTCCCTATTTTATCAAAATTTATTGTCATTCTTTCCCATTTGTCTTGCAACCCCAAACTTTTTCTTTTGAAAACTTTTGAAACTTTTTCTATGACCTTCAGTCCCTTCATATAATATCTCTTTTTCAGGTTTTTACTCTTGTCTATTCCTCTTTTGCTCATTTTGATCCTTGGTGAACAATTTAAATTGCATTGCCTTTGCCACATGCTGCCTTCACTCCCTCCCACACACAAATCTGGAGAAAATCTCAAGACTACCCTGCCTGAGTCCACTACAAATTTGTTACATAACCTCAACTGGTCCCCAGTACAGCAAAACAATTTTCTTATACTTCCTTAATGAATTCACTACATTATTTATCACAGCAGCTTTTCTATATCTTTTCATCCTTCTTCATGTTTCTTTCTTCCCTTCCTTTCTCAGCTAAGAACACATATTTTGCTTAAAAAATAAATAAAATTGAGGCCCTTTCCTGAGAAGTCCTCCTTATTCTCCTTATCTTCCATCACTCAGAAGCTTTCTGCTATTTTCTGCTCCTTTATTTTTGTCTCTTATAATGAGATAGACTTTCTCCTTGGCAAGGAAAACCCTTGTGTAGGTACAAGCAATACCATTCTGTTGTACTTTCTCCAGCATTCCCACTCTGATTCAATCTTTCTTTCTCTACTGGCTACAGTATAGTACCTACAAACATGTCCTTGTCTCCCCTGTCCTTCCAAAAATACCTTCACTTGATCCATCTATTCCCCATGCAATTGTCTCATCTTTCTTCTTGGTTCTGTGTCTAAAATCCTTGAGTGTGCTCCCATTTGTAGGACATCCCCTGTTATAAATAAGAATTCTGAATCCCCCAAAAGGTACAGTAAATGAACAACCTCAGGTTAAGTGAAGCAATTTAAACTTTTAATATGCTTCTACAGAAGTGGGTATACAAACTCCATGAGTTTACACATTAATACAGAAAGGAAAACAAGCTTTTATACTCTTGAGGTTAGTCCTCTTCCTCCCTTCAGAGTTCTTGTTGACCTGAGCCCTAATTAAATGTCTTCCTCATCCATTCCCTTACATATTGCTCCTGGACATGTTTCCCCTCCCATGTTCAAAAATGATAACTTATCTCCATCCTCAGGACGTGTCAGGTAATATTCAGTGAACCTATTAAGCAGGTGCAATGAAGTTTGAACTAGTTTCTAGCCTTGCCTCTTCTATCAGGATTTTGTGGTTAGGTTAGTTAGTTCTTCTGGAAGCTGATTGGTTAATAGTGCTGTTATCCTTCATTGCCTTGAAACTTGGAACATCTTATGGAAATCTAACTTTGGGTATTTCTCACACCTTCACTTTCTTTCCTTTTTCCTTTATACTTTCTATATCATGCTTTCCCATCTAATCATTCAACCATAACCATTATTTCCAAAGTTACTAATGATCTTTTAATTGTCAAAGCTAATGGCCTCTGCTACCTTTGACACTAGATATTTTCTTTTTTTTTTTTTTTTTTTTGGCTTTTGTGATCCTATCATCTCCTGCCTTTCTTCCTATATGCATCTCATTTTCAGTCTTTGGTGAATCTTCAACCAAGTTACTTCAACTAAGAGACAGCTTATGGCCTCAGCCTCTGTCCTTCAGTAGTATTTCACTTGGTGATTATACAAACACTTGTGGTTTCAGTTACCATCTTTATTCTGACAATTTTCAATTTTATTTATCCAATCCTAACTTTTCTGCTTCTTAAACTTACATCTTCTCACAAACTTCTAAACTCAATATCTTAAACTGCCTGTTTTACATTTTAACCTTGATTTCCAGTAAATTTCTTAAACTCAGTGTATTAAATAATGGCCTCATTATCTTAATTCCCTCCCCCCCCCCAAACTTTTCCTGTCAATTTTGAGAGCACTCTTAACTTCTTAGACCACGGTCCCATAATCTTGTGTATTATTCTTAACCCTGTAGTCTCTCTTATCCCCCATTCAAATTGTTGCCAAGTCCTGTTGATATTACCTTTGTACCATCTCTCACATTTACTACCTTTTCTGACTGCTATCACTTTGATTCAGGCCATCATGCTTAGAAAATTGCAGTAGCCTTTTGCTTTGTCTCCTTGCTTCAAGTTTCTCTTCACTTTAGTTCTTTTTCCATTCAACTGTCAAAAGTGGTCTTCCTCAAACAGTTCTGACCCTGTCACTTACCTAATTGAAAACTGTAACAGAAATTCCTTTGTTTGATACTCAAAGCTCTTTATATTCAGATCACTCTTGCAACTAGAAATCTTCCTGAAGAGGAAGGCTTAACATGCTGGGGCAAAACTAGGGCTTATCTATATAAAAAAACTATAAATTCGCTGGACCATGACATAATCATTCTTAGGACTTGAAAGGTAGCTCTTATAGTAGGCTTGCTCCTGTGTACACAATGCAGATGTTCCTGGGTCCTGTGGGAGCAGTCTCCCAAATTGATTGTCTCACAATGGGGGGACAGAACCAAAGTTTGCATGGCACTACCTGGTTCGCTTCACTGAGCAATTATAAGAAACTAGAATTGTGAGCATTTAAAGAGGTGGGATGGATCACCTGCTTCTGGCTCTCACTTTCTTGATAAATAGGATGAACTCCCTTAGTGACCACCATGCTGGTCCAATCAATACAGTTTGGCAGAATGTGAGATCATCCAGAGAGCAATGTCTGTTGTTTCGCCAAGTTCAGTCTGCTTACTGGCCTTCAGCTTAGGGCAACAGGCTGTGTCAAAAATATTTTGATGGCCCTTACCCCCACCCCTAGCCTTTCTTTTCATTATTCTTATACATTATCCTTCTTTGTTTACTCTGTGATCCACTGATATTGACCTTCTTATTCTTCAAAGAAGACTGACCTTCAAGTCTGAGCATTTTAACTGATTGTCCTCCATGCTTTTGACTTATCTCTAGTTCAGTTTTCCTGTTTTTTGCAAATTGCAACTAAAATTCTACCTTTTACAAGAATATTTACTGATGATCTTTAATTCTAGTCCATTCACCTTCATTGATTATTTCCATTTTATTTCATATGTGTTTGTATCTCTCTCTATCTCGTTTGTTCATAAATATTGCATCTTGTCTCCTCCATTAAACTATGTGAGCTGTTTGAGAGTAGGGAATCTTTTCCCATTATCTATCTTCAGTGCTTAACATATTTTAAGTGTTTAATAAAAGTTTAACGCTGACTTTATATGGTAACATTTGCTCTTTTCTGTTGCACTGCCATTTTTCTAACATTCTTTTTTCATCTTTGGTTTTAGGCATCCTTTTAAAGGCATATTAAAGAATTTTCAGGGGGGAAAATAGCATTATCTCAGCATATTCCTTAATGATGAGATCTATTTTTCAGTCTGTTAGTCAGAGGCTAAGTTTGAGTAAACTTATTAGTAGATACTTACATGACTTTGGGTGTGAGATATCTCACTTATCTATAAAATGGGTATTTTAGAAAAATGATCTTTAATGTCTCTTTTAGCTCTGTATTAGTTTGATTAAATGATATGTTTTCAGGTTTACTTGAGAGTACCCCAAAAATGTCACTTATTTTTGAGCAGTTGTACCACTGGTATTGCTCTAAAGTCCAAATGATTTAGGCAGGGATGAACTTGTTAAGCTTGCTTGGGTATTTTTTGATATGCAACAAATTCCTAAATAACAGTTAAAAAAAATAACATATTGTGGAAGAATATTTTATAAGAATTGTATTCCTTAAATTGAGAAAATTAAGGAAAAATTCCATAAATTGAGAAAATATTGTTTATATATTAGTGTTATATTAATTCCAGAATGTTGTTTTTTGAGAAAGAATTTTAAGATTCTTTAAATACATAATCATTTTATTTCTTTAATTTATTATTAGGCCATTATTCCAGTATTTAAATATTCATAAGTTATAAATATTATAACAAAATCAATTTACTCTTCTTTATTAATGATACTCTGTGACTTTTAGAATCAGAAGAGGAATTCTTTGATGCTCCTTGTAGTCCACTAGAAGAAGCTCCTTGTCTGCCAAGTAGGGGCCCTACTTTTAGTGCTCGACAAAAAAGGTCTCAAAAAGAAGAGCCCACAAATTTGATTGACTTGACAGTCAAATTTGAGATACCTGAGGTATGTATCATGATAAAATTGAATAGATATTTAAGAAATTTAGTCATTTTTACAACTGTAATTTTGCCATTGAAAATTATTATTTTCATCTAACTCCAGCATGAATTTAAAATATATTTTTTGTTATATGTGCCTGTATTTTTTTTTTTCTTCTTCTTTATTAATTTAGGGAAGAAATCTTAAATTTCCTAAATGAATATCCTGATGCTATTCAATTTGTATCCTTTTTAATATATAATCAAATCCTGATGTATTCATACTAGCTTACTTAGAATCATCTTTACACAGTAACAGCATTCGGAAATAGTTGTCTTTTTAAAATTAATAGTATTATATTTTTCCAAATGTATGCAAAGATATTCACTTTTGCAAAACCTTGTGTTTCAAACTTGAAATAGTTGTCTTGATTAAGTTTTGGCCATAGGATTTTCTCTCCTTTTCTTATTATTCTTAATTTTTTATTCTCCACTTTGTACTTTTTTCTTTCTTTTCCCATCCCCATACTCCAAGGCTTGATACTATATGGATTGATTTAATCAGTTGTTTTCAGCTTCTTCCTTTAGACCTTGTTCATCATATAGATGTTACCTTATTCATCATATGGAATAAAGTGGCAGAACTTGAGATCTAAATGTAAAAACTGCTAAGTTTTCTGTTCTTACTCTCCCCTCCACCAATATTGTAAACCTAATCTTTTTCTTTATTTTACAGCCTCTGCTTTAATGATGAAGGTCCTATGGCCCAAATCTGATTTTTTTTTTTTTCTGAAAAAATGGGTAAATTTTAGTTTATGAATTTTTTATGAAATGAAATTTTCCAACTGGGTTGACATATAAAAAGAGAAGAGAAGAAAGCCTTAGATATGGCTTAAGTTCTTTGGAATGTCTTGGATTTTTGCATTAGTAAGAATAAGTCATCATTATGAGAATCATCATACTGTATTACTGTTATTATGTGTGATGTTCTCCTGGTTCTGCTCACATCACTTTTCCTCAGTTCATGTACATCTTCCCAGATTTTTCTAAGAGTATCCTGCTTGTTATTTCTTATAGTACAATAATATTCCATCATAATCATATGCCAAAATGTGTGCAACTATTCCCCAGATGATGTCACCAGTATAAATACTTTTTATACATATAGATCTTTTTCCTTTCTATTTTTTATCTCTTTGGGATACTTAGTAGTATTGCTGAGTAAAAGAGTCTGCATATTTTATAGCTCTTTGGAAATAGATCAAAGTTACTCTCCAGAATGGTTGAATTAGTTCACAGTTCCACCAGTTATGCATTGGAGTCTTAATTTTCCTCCATTCTCTATCGCATTTGTCATTTTCCTTTCCTGTCATATTAACTAATCTGATAAATGTGGGATGGTACCTTAGAGTTGTTTTAACTTGTAATTCTACGGAATTACTGTTTCAGAGTATTTTCCCATAATACTGTAGATAGTTTTGATTTCTTCTTTTCCAAACTGCCTATTCATATCTTGTGGCCATTTATAAATTGTGGAATGACTTGAATTCTTATAAAATTGATTTAGTTCTCTACACATTTGAGAAATGAAGTCTTCATTCAAAAATTCATTTTTTGAACTTCATTCAAAAATTTTTTTTCACAGTTATGATTATTGTGTTTCCTTCTATTTTTATGCCTGTTTTATTCTATTCTCTCCAGTTTCATCCTGTCCATTTTTATTTTCCTACTTTCTCATTTCATCCTGTCCATTTTAAAAAGTTTTGTTTCTGACTACTGCTTTCCCCTAATAAGCTCTCTCTTCCATCAGCCCCATCCCACCCTCTTTTTCTTTTCTTCTTCTCCTCCTACTTTATTGAAAGGTAAGATAGAATTCTATATTCAACTGAGTGTATATGTTATTTCCTCTTTGTGCCAATTCTGTTGATAATAAGTTTGAAGATCTCTTTTCCACTTTTCCTATCTTCCCTTCTAGTATAAAAGCTCTTTCTTGCCTCTTTTATGCTTTTCCTTTTTTCCTTCTAGCCAGTACATTTTTCTTCCTCATCCTTTAATTTTATAATTTTCAAGTAATCGGGATCCTGTCATATTCAATTTCTACCCATGTCCAGTATCTACATATACCTCTGATTGTCCTAATAATGAGAGAAATTTTAGGAGTTACAAGTATCATCTTCCCATGTAAGAATGTAAATGGCTTAACGTAATTGAATCCCTTATGAATTTTCTTTAATATTTACCTATTTGTGCTTCTTTTGAGTCCTCTGTTTCATTAAATGTTATTCATTTTTTCTGGGAGAATTTTTCCTAGTTTTAGTGTTTAGGTGATTCTCAGTTGTAATACTAGCTCCTTGCAGTGGATAAACCACCAGACCTGAAGTCAGGATAACCTGAGTTCAAATATGGCTTCATACTACCACATATTAGCTGTGTGATTCAGGGCAAGTCATTTAACCCCAATTGTCTTGCCCCTCCCTCCCAAATACTACCTCCTTTGTCATCAAGAATATCATATGCCTAGCCTCTTAATGCTTTAATATAGAAGCTGCTAAAAGTCTTATGCTATCATTATCATGATGGTGGATTCACAATAGTCGAATAGTTTCTTTCTGATTCCTTGAAATATTTTCTCCTTGATTGTACCTCAGATTTGAGTAGGAGCAATGTAATAAGAGTCCTGCACCCACCTAGCAAAGGAAGCCCTGCAATCTCCTTCATTGTTTGACTTTTTTATCATCTGTGGCACCAGAAGACTCTGTTTCTGTTACTGATTTCAGTCATCCCTAAGGGCTGCTAGTTGTTTCGTCAGGGCCTGTGCTGGTTGCATAAGCATTGAACTGTCCTCCAATCTCACTGACACTGACACAATGACATTTCGTATTGACCTAAATTGTCTTGAGCTCAAAATTGTTTTAAGTATTAAGTGACTGAAATCAGATTTGAACTTAGGTCTTCCTGACTTCAGGGCTAGTACTCTATCCACTACACCAACTAGCTGCCCCACATTTGTCACTTTTTTGTTTTAAAGTATTATTTAAAGTTTTTTGAAAGAGAATTTGGGAAAGCTTAGGCAAGTTCCTCCCTTTTCTCAACCATATTGGGTCTGCCCCCACAGCTCTTATTTTTTCAAAGAAGTGAGATGGGGATATCTTCTCATATTTCTTTTTTGGTGCTATATTAAAAAAAAAATCTTTCTCTGTGAGATTCTTTATTTTGTTTTTTGTTTTTTTTGCTGTGGCAATTGGGGTTGTGACTTGCCCAAGGTCACATAGCTAGGAAGTGTTAAGTGTCTGAGATCAGATTTGAATTCAGGTCCTCCTGACTTCAGGGCTGGTGCTTTATTCACTGTGCCACCTTTAAAATTTTTTTTTTTAATAATAGCTTTCAAAATACATGCAAAGATAGTTTTCAACATTCACCCTTGCAAAACATTGTGTTTCACATTTTTCTCTCTCCCTTCCTTCTATCCTCTCCCCTGGACAGCAAGTTACTAATATATATTAAACATGTGTAGTTCTTCTATATATATTTCCACATTTGTCATGCTGCATAAGAAAAATCAGATCAAAAAAGAAATAGAAAGTAAGCAAACAGCAACAAAAACGGTGAAAGTACTATGTTGAGATTTGCATTCAGTCCCCATTGTCTTTCTAGATGCAAATGGCTCCTTCCATTACAAGTCTGTTGGATTTAGCTTGAATTACCTCATTGTTGAAAAGAATCTCATTCTTATTGTTGCTGTGTACAATGTTCTCTTGATTCTACTCACTTCTCTTAGCATCAGTTCATGTAAGTCTCCCCAAGCCTCTCTGAAATCATTCTGCTTATCATTTCTTATAGAACAATAATATATCATTACATTCATAAGCCATAATTTATTCAGTCATTCTCCAGCTAATGGGCAGCCAATTTCCAGTTCTTTGCCACTACAAAAAAGGGGTGCTGCAAACATTTTTGCATATGTGGGTCCTTTTTCTGGTGCTATACTCTTGTTTGTAATTTTAATACATTTACTTTAATTATGTTGTGACTCTTCTGATTTGAATTGTTGTGGTCATTGGCTGTATATATATTTTTTGTTCTGCTTATTTCATTCTGCATCAGGTTGTATGAATCTTTTCACATATCTCTATGATCTCTTGATAGTACAGTCATATTTTATTATTTATGTCTACAATTTATTTTGCTATTCCCCATTTGGTGAGCATATACTTTGCTTCCAATTTTTTATAATTATGAAAAATGCCATTAACTATATTTTAGTAAATATAAGGATTTTTCTTCTTATCGGTGACTTCCTTATTAACCTAGTAGTATGAAATCAAAGGGTTGACATTTTTGTCACTTTATTTGCATTATTCCAAATTCCTTTCCAGAATGATTATGTGACTCATGTGCCTCTCTTCCTGTAACCTCTTCAGTATTGCCAGTTCTCATCTTTTATTTTCTTTGCCAATCTACCAATTGCAAAATAACACTTCTGAGTTATGCCAGTTTTCATTTTTCTTATGAATGATTTAGAGCATTCTTTTATATGGTTGTTAATAATTTTCAATTCATCAGAGAACTATTTGTTTATCATCTTTGACCACTTATTTATAAACCTTTAGACTTATATTTGTCTTCTGGTTTTCTATGTATTTTATATATCAAACTGTTATCTGAAGATTCTACATAAAAAAACCCCAAAACTGTATTGTATGTAAATCATATTAAAATTCTTACAAGTGATTGAATTAATAGTTAATAATGCTAATTCATAAGAAAATATATTTTGTTCAGACACTACAAGTGGATAGTATATTATCTCCAGAATTGAAAAGGGAAGAGAACAGAAAGGATTACATTTGTGATATTGTAACAATCTCAAGAATTTTCCTAAATCCAAAACATATATATTAAATACCAATATTCTTCTGGTGGTTTATGTCTTGGAACCATAGAATTTCACAAGAACCAAATTTAAGAGTCAACAATCAATCACTCAAAGTGTATTTAATACTATATGCTCAGTGCTGGGCTTACAAAGCAAGGCAGAAAACCAGTTTCTGCTCTCAGAGAACTCATTCTAATGGAGGAGACAACTATTGACTATGGCCAAATAATATATATATATATATATATATATATATATATATATATATATATATATATATATACACACACACACACACACACACACACACACACACACATATATGTATATTTGTATATATGTATGTATGGATAGGGTAAAGGGATATTTGACAAAGACTCCTTGGGGAAAACATGATTTTTGCTTAGACTTGAGGGAAGCCAGGAAGACATAAGATGGAGATGAAGAGGAAAAACATTCCAAGGAATGATTGATCAGCCCTAATAAAAGGCATTAAAACAGAAAATTGAATATCATATGCAAAGACTTGCAAGTAGACTACTCTAGCCAGACCATAGAGATTGTGGAGGGGAATAAAATGTAAGAAGACTGGAAAAACAGGTAGGGTGCAGTTTATGAAGAGTTTTCTTTTTGTGGGATATGAGTAGGAAATGTATTCTTAATCAGAAAAGGGATAGAAAAAATTATAGAAGATAAAATCCTGAACTTAGAAGTGGAAAACCAGTTTTTAAATTTGATCAATTTTTTTTTCTGAGTTGGATATTGTTTTTGTTTTGTTTTTGTATCATGCATGTTTTCCTTTTTTAAAATGTTTATTTAAACTTAAATACAAAATAGAAAAGAAAGATAAAAGAAAAAATAATCATCATGTACACAGCAGAACATGAAAGGATTCAAAATACATCAAATTTCTTTTTCAGGAAAGCATAGAAAATAGTAGAAGACAGTGTGCAGAACTGTTTGTCTGCTTTTTTGTAGGTTTTCTTCTTTTGTTCTCTGCTGTGTACTTTTTACTTTATTCTTTTTTTCCTCTTTCCTCCCACTTCTACCTCTCTCAATCAGGCTCTAGTTAAGCATGGAAATATTTAGACATGCGTGAGCACACACACATACCTACTTTACATACACACATACATATAAATATAATGCATATACACATACATGCACATGTGTAAAATGACATTAAAATTCCTGACATATAGTACAGATTTCTCTTTTCATTGCATCTTTTTTAACTTTGACTACTTTACTTCTACCTGTTAGCTTGCCTTGCAATTATTTAACCTTCTACCCCTACTTATCCCAAGGATCTTTCCCTTATCTTCTCCCACTTTATCCTAACTTACCTTGTTCTTTTCCCATTAATCTACAGATCTCATCCCACTCCGGTTAATTTGTAAACCTTCTCTACCCCATCTTATCCTATTCCCTCCCCCTTTTATTTCTTTATAGATTGTAGAGGGTGTTATATGCTTCTGTGTGTGTGTGTGTGTGTGAGAGAGAGAGATATAAAATGCTCATTTCCTTTCTTCCTTTCTGATTAAAAAAAAATGTACTCAACACACTTTGAGCTTTAATAGATATCATCATCATCATTAAATCTATATTATCAAAATTAATTGTTTCTTGATTTGTAACATTTGATGATTTTTGATGTGAAAATGCTCACATTGAAAATTTCAACATTATACTGACTATTAGAAATAGGTTCAATGAGTAGATAGATGCCCATCTATTGGAGAATGGCTTAATCAATTATGTCATATAAATGCTATGGAATACTATTGTTCTGTAAGAAATGACCAGCAGGATGATTTCAGAGAGGCCTGGAGAGACTTACTGAATTGAAGTTAAGTGAAATGAGCAGAACCAGGAAATCATTGTACATGGCAACAATAATACTGTATGATAATCAATTCTGATGAACGTGGCTCTCCTCAACCATGAGATGATTCAAACAAGTTCCAATTGTTTTACTGATGAAAAGAGCCATTTATATACCCAGAGAGAGAACCATGGGAATAGAGTGTGGAACCCAACATAGCATTCTCACTCTCTCTGTTATTTGCTTGCATTTTGTTTTCTTTCTCAGTTTTTCTTTTCCGTCTTGATCTGATTTTTCTTGTGCAGCAAGATAACTGTATATAAATATATATACATATATCGGATCTAACATGTATTTCAATATATTTAACATGTATTAGACTACCTAGTAGGTAGAGGAGGGAGGTTGGGGGAAGGAGGGAAAAAATTTGGAACAAAAGGTTTTACAAGAGTCAGTGTTGGAAAAATTACCCATGCATATGCTTTGCAAATTAATTAAAAAGAAAAAGAAGTAGGTTCAAGCTGTCTTGAAGTGATTAATCTTGCTGTTGGAGTGCAATGAAAAAGATCAGCAGGATATCAGTCTACTGATTATAAATTAGAGAACTCTTTTAGTAATTTGGTTTCAGGGTCATATCTGGAGACTGAATAAAAAGAAGCTTTCTCTTTGCTTGATTACTATGGTCTCCACTGGTTTCTATTATTATTTTTTATTTGTTTGTTTAGTTCTGTCTGACTCTTGGACTCCCTTTGGGGTTTTCTTGGCAGAGAAACTGTAATGGTTTGCCATTTCCTTTTCCAGAAAAGGAATCCGAGGCAAACAGGGTTAAGTGATTTATTCTTCTTTAAATAGTATAGAGCACCATGTCAGAAAGGACCTCAAGACTTAGTTCAGCCTGTACTTGAAGAATAATGCTTTCAATAAAGTTCTAGGCAAGTGGTCATCCAGGCTTCACTTGAAGACTTGTTGTGAGAAAGAGCTCCATTACTTTCTAAGACAGCCCATTCCACTTTTACACACATCTCTTCGGAATCTGTCTACAGCATGCATTCACTTATTTTCCTTAGCTTTGTTCTCTGGGACCAAACAGAACATGTTCAAATAAAAACTCTCTTCCATCGGATTTTCTCCAAGCTATCCATCTCAAGACAGTCCTTGTAAAGTATGGCCTTAGAATCCATAACCTCTTGGTCACCATCCTCTTAGTGCTTTCAAATGACAAGATATAGTTTTTTTAATCTTTCTTTTTCCAGTTTTTCTTTTCTTTTTTTTTTTTTCTTTTTTTCTTTTTCTGAGGCTGGGGTTAAGTGACTTGCCCAGGGTCACACAGCTAGGAAGTGTTAAGTGTCTGAGACCAGATTTGAACTCGGGTCCTCCTGAATTCAGGGCTGGTGCTCTATCCACTGCACCACCTAGCTGTCCCCTGAGAAGCAATTTTTTAAAACTGCAATGCATAATTGAATATTTCTTTAGATAGAATTAATATTCCAAATTGCAATAAAAGTATAATGAACAGTGAAGTGACATGACTGATTTTATTATGCATGTATTTTAAGGAATAGAAAGAACTTAATACATTATTTCATTACAAAATTTTTGTGTGATTTTAGCCTCTCTTCTCTTTTATCTCTTCCCCAGGTTTTAATTCAATGTTGTCACTTTATCGAAAATTTGGAGCAGCCTATAGTGGAACTACATATCCTAGGATTAGGCTCAGAGATTCAATTAAGAAGATTTGACATGAGAGCAAATGCTTACCTGAAGGAAATTTGTTTAAAATGTCCAGAGCACACAGGTATGATCCTGTTGGGTTTGTTTTTGGGGAAAATAAGTAAATAAAATAATTTAAGAATTAATATTGGGAGAAAATTCATAAGGTTCTAAAATTCTAGATTTAGATTTAGAAGGGTCCTTAGAGTTCATCTTGTTCAAGCCCTGAAAAGATCTTTTGCTTTGGAATCAGAAAATCTACCCCTAAAAGCCCGATTCTCTTACTGGTCAGCTACTTGCCCCTTGACAACTCACTTGTTAAGTTGTGTTTGAGTGTCTAGAAGAGAATAAATATAAAAAATTATTTGAAGGAAGAGTTAACAAGGATTAACAAGACAATCCATTTGGATTATGAAAAAAAGTGAAGAGTAAGGTTAACTTACACAGTTGTGCATTTATATGAGAGTTCCTACTTTTAAAAAAATCTTTTTTAATATAGAGAAAGTGAAGAATAAGGTTAACTATATGAAAGTTCCTACTTTTAAAATGTGTGTGTGTGTATGTATGTATGTATATATTTAATTTATTTCATTAAATATTTCCCAATTACATGTAAAGAATATTTGTAATCTTCAAGCTAAATTGCTCTTACTCTAGTTATTACACTTGCATTGCTTAGTCAAATTTTCCCATGTTTATTTGAATCCCTTATTTGTCATTTCTTTTGGTACAATGGCATTCTATTACATTTCTATACTACAGTCATTTCTCAACTGCTAAAGCACATATTTTGTTTCTGTTTTTTTGCTACTACAAAAAGAACTGCTATAAGTATTCTTGTACAAATGGGTCCTTTTGCCTCTGTCTTTGATTTCTGTAGGATATGCCTAATAATGATATCTTGGATCAAAGAGTATGTTAATTTAGTGACTTTGGGGGCATAGTTCTAAATTCTTTCCAGAATGGCTGAACAACCAATTCATAGCTCTATTTCCTATACATTAGTATACTGGTGTTCCCACAGCCCATCCTACAATTGCTTTGCTCAGCCCTTTTACCACTATAGTTTATATATTTTCTTTAACTTCAGAGAGAAGGAGCTGAATTAAGGTCTCAGGTAATAATGGATATTTTTGGAAATATTACTTTGTAGGATATAAAAAATCTGAGCTTATGTTCCATGCTTTAGGGAGATTGGGCGAGAAATATTTTATTGTGGATATAGGCAAATGGGTAGTGATTCAGATAAGAAGTTAGTGGCTTTGCCAGCTAATGGTCACTTCTTACCCCACCTCTTCTGGCCTGAAACTCACATGCACAAAATTAGTTTTTTCCCTTGAACCTGGGTCAAGGTAAGAATAATATTGTCTCTTTACCAAGGGGCTATCAGCCTTCTTGTTTTACTTTTGTGACTGAGTTTTCCCATTAAGGCTTTCCTTAATTTTCATTTAAACTTTATTTTACAACATAAAACTATTCAGAGTTGTGTTAGGAGTAGAGCACATAATATTTGATTTAGACCTCATACTTTCTAGAGATAATTATGAACCTCCTATTCCTCTACAGCTGTAATTGAGTAGGACTGGGAGTGGTACTATATATATGCCTTTTCAAACTATGCTCGCTCTATTATTTGTGGAAGATAGTTAAGTGATTGCATAATAGTCACAAGGAATACAAGGTCTGTTCCTTTTATTAGTAGTAGAAAAAATCATAAGATTCTTGAATACTAAAGAGTTATATACAGGGTAACTGGTATATCAACTTATTGTTCCTGTATAGCTTATAATACTTATGCTGGTATTCTTTTTTTTGTCTCCATCAGTTTGGAGCAAATAAATGGGGGATGGGGTGATGCCAAGTCTTGAATTGGAATTTTTGCCAGTTGTGCCTGGCTGCTATATGCACTGTATGTTTTTCTAAATTGCCTCTTTAATTTGTTAAATTTTAGGTAAAAAAAATTACTCTTTCTCAAAATAGATAAACCATAGGATCATACATATAGAGCTTATGTGGGAACTCAGATGCCATTTAGTCAGTCTCCTTATTTTATAGATGTATAAATAGGCCCATGTTGGTTGAGGAATTTGTACAAAGTACAAATGGACTAATTTGTAGTAAGATAGTTGAAAATTTCTTTAGATAGAATTCATATTCCAAATTGCAATAAAAATATAATGTACAATGACGTGACATGATTGATTTCATTATGCACTTATTTTTATGACCTGATATCACTAATTTTCAGGGCTAGTATAGGAAATTCCTCCTTTTTTGTCATGCTTTCACTCCTTTAAAAAAGTTCCTAATAGATAGCCTATCAGGCAAATAACAAACTAAAAACAAGGGCTGGGCAGAGAATTGATACATGTTTACTGATTGGTAAACAAAATCAAACTTACAGCAAAATTAATCTGGCACATATTTCAGTTAGTAAATATTTACTAAACACTTATTGTCAAGACACAATGTTAGTATATTAATAGTATCTTTTATTGAAGTTCTTTTTAATGTGACAAAAACAGTCCTAAATTCTCTGAAGTTCTATCAAAAGAGTACAATGTGGCAAGACCTACCCAAATTAGAAAAAGGCTTTGAATGTAGATCTGAGGATAGTACTATCTGAGACTAAGTTGGCTACATCAGCAAAGACATTACTAGATTGATCTATTTATTTATTTATCTATTTTTCTATCTATCTATTTATTTATGGTGACGATTTTTTGGTGCTCTAGTAATTACAGATATTCAAAATATTTAATGTGCATGTACATAACATCGTTGACCTATAGAATCATAATTGCCATAATCGGTAATTGATCAGTTCGTGGATATGACTTATTAGTATTAGTTTCTCAGTTTTGTAATTTTTCTGTTTAATTTTTTTGATATAAGTAGATGGTACTGTGTCAATAATTGTTCTTGTTTTCTTGAATAGTTTAGTATTTGTCAAAAATAGATACATTCATTCTATTTTCCCAACATTGGAACTTCCTATATTTCTATGCCATATCTCCTTAATACTGCAGAATTGAGGATCTCTGTGCCTTAATTTCAGTCATCTTCCCTCAATCCTTTCTCCCTATAATACTTATGTGCTTGAAGGATATTTCATCAATGCTCCCTAAGTTTTCTCTGTTCATGTAAAAATGCTAGCTGAAACTGAGAGATCCCAGCGAGAGGCTATAAGGAAGCTTCCTAGGGTAGGTGGTATCATAAAAATCAGGAAAAGTATATCATAAAAAATTGTGAATTTCTTGAAACTTGGCATCCTGGAGATAGGAGAAAGATTAGATGGAAGGAACTGACAGAGTAAATTCTAGAGCCTGAAGCATCTATCTCTTGAGTTTTTTAAGTTGTGTGGCTACTCTCATTATCTTAAACCTTATTTTTAGCCTTTTTTTCCCCCCAACAAAGTTTTCAAAAATTTGTTTTTAGATGAAAAGGGTAAACCAGTATACATTGTTACTACACTGGATAATACAGTGGAAGATCTGCTAACACTGGAATATGTTAAGGTAAGTGATTGTTGTTATATTCAGTTTATGTGATGAATATATAATTGAAAATTTTAAAGTAATTTAAATCATTTTAAAGTCACTTTAAAAAATTAATCACATTATTCCTGAAATGATAATTTTTCTTTATTTCTGATTACATTCACAATTATTTGTTATAGCTTTTACTTTTCTACTCATCAGCATTTCAACCAATAAACATTTTTAAGTGCTTATTATGTGCTAGACACTATTAAAACATTAAATATACAATTTGCAAAAAGTGAAATAATTGCCAGAAGTTTAGATTCTAAAGGGAATTCAGGAGATACATATATTACTAAAAATAACATCTAATGGGAATTCAAGAGATTACATATATCACTAAAAATAATAGCCTAACTATAAAGTGAATAATTACAAATATATCCAAAGTTGTTAAATGAAAGGTAATTTAGAGTGGAGGTCATTGGCATTTGAAGAGTTGGGAGCAATTAAGATTCATGTAGATGTTGGTTCTTGAGCTGCATCTTTTTTTTTTTTTTTTTTCTTTTAATAGCTTTTTATATACAAAACATATGCATGGGTAATTTTTCAACATTGACCCTTGCCAAAACTTCTCTTTCAGCTTTTCCCCTCTTTCCCTCCACCCCCTAGGTAGCAGGAAGTCCCATACATGTTAAATATGTTAAAGTATATGTTAAACATAATCTTGAGCTGCTTCTTAAAGGAAGAGAAAGCACGTATAAGACTGAGGGAAGGGGAACATGCATTCCAGAAGTGTGGGATATGCAGTGAGTACAAAGGCATAGAGATGAAAGATGAGTGTTACATGTGAGGAATAGAGAGAAGACCCATTTGTGTGGATTGAAGAGTGAAGGAGAGATAGTAATATCAAGTGGGAAATTTGAGAGCCTTTAAAAGCTAAATGGAATAGTTTATCTTTGATTCTGGAAACAATGAGAAGCTATTACAGCTGTTTGAGTAGGAGAATGACATGATCAGATCTGGAAGGAAAAATACTTTGGCATTAATATGGAGGATGAATTATAGTAACTGAGAGACCCCAATTGGTATTTTGCAGGAATCTAGAATCTAGAGTTCTTAAGAGCTTTGAACTAAATGGCAGTGGTGTGTCTAAAGACGTGGGGAGAAATGTGGAGGTAGAAATGTTAAGATGTGGCACCTGATTGAATATGTGGGGTAAGGAAAAGTGGGGAGATGAGGATAATGCCAAAGTTATGAACTTGAGAGCCTGGGAGGATTTGACAGGAATAATGAAGCATAGAAGAGGAGATAGTTTGGTGTGAAAGATAGTGAAGTTTGAGACTTAAATTTGAGATGTCTTTGGGACACTATTTGAAAATTTCCATTAGTTAATGGGTGCTGTAGGGTTGGAGCTCAAAGGAGGAGATTGGAGCTGTGTGTATGTATACATATATGATATGCATACTATGTATACACAAATGTAAATACAAATTTACATAACTATGTAAATCACCTGTTTTGAAATACTAGTTAAACCTAAGGGAGTTGATGCAGCTACTTAGGATGTGGAGGGAAAAGAAAAGAGGGCCTAGCAAAGAATGATGGGACTTCATAAAATCAGGCAATTTGAAACAATTCAATGAGAATTTGACCTACTCTTTCCATTTGTAATTTTGTAGAAAAGTTGTTCATATAGTGGCACTTACTTGTATGTTATTACTATAAAACATTATTAAGTCTAAGATAAATGAAATTATAAATATTAGAATTGTATAGGAAAAGGGTTGTACTTTATTTCAGTGATAGTTGCATTCTACCATGGCATATTTTAAGAAGAGCTTTTGATGTGTATTTTTGAGGATTTTATTTTCTGTAAGGTAATATTCACATATAAGCTAAAAGTATGCTAATATGCCCAATTGATGAATAGTGAACAATGACAATTTAGAAAGATTTTAAAATCAAATTATGATTATTTGAAATATTTAGTAGTCCATTTATGTTAACTTGCCTATGATGAAGGATGAATAATTAACCTGAATGAATTAAGTATCTCTTAGTATTTTTCATAAAACAGGAAAGGCAAGATCATAAGTGATTGGCAACACTTTTAAAAATTAAATCTAAAATATACCTTTTAGACAAGACTGATTTTTCTTTTTAGGCTAAAAATATTTGTATAATTTAATTTATAGGATTAATCAATATTCGTTTGAAAATAATTTTTAAAAAATACACTTGGAAAATACTTTTGATTCAGGCAGTAGTTTATCATAGGTCTGGGAAAATTAGATAGTGATGAAGTAGCAGGTTGGGGAGAACAGTCCAGAATGTGAAAAGTTCACATTAATTGTTATTATAGTCCAAATATAATATAATAGTTGTTATAATCCAAAAATGTCGTTAATTGATGTGAAAACTGATGTGTTTGGTGTATAACACCAAATGATAAAATTGATGTAGGCACCACATGTTGGAGTTTGGTCCTGTGAATTCTCTTTGGGAAAAATTAGGTTTATTTAGGAGAAGAGGTTACAGACAAAATGAGGAGATACAGTAGATACTAGGAGTGGCAAATATGAAATAGAGCTGGAGAGCATAGAATTAGACCACAGGAGGCATGGTGGAGGGGCGAGGAGAGAGACATCACCAGGCAAAATTCCATGGTGGGCTTTACTCCAAAAGGGTTCATTCAGCAAAGGTGGTGTGGGCAACTTTGGGTGTTTGTATTTTTGACTGGACACAGCAAAGTGGAGCTACCCAAAACTCCCATAGAGGCTGGGACTATAAGGTTGAGCTCATCTCCCTCAGTGTCCTTCCCTGTGTGTGGAATGGATGCTAGATTCCTTTGCCAAATTAACTAATCAGAGACATCTTCAGGTACAAAATCTTTATTTAATCCCTGCAGGGAGAAGTCCAGACCCACCTGGGAGCCATCCAAACTCCCACCATGTGCTCCTGGACCCTGGCCAGTGGGAAGTAGAACAGAAAGTTAATTAGAAAAAGACCCGAGCCTTTTCATTGGATAGACTAAAAGGATGCAACCATCCTTGACCAATGGTCACCTATGTTATCTACTTTCTGGGGGTCACTCACTTCCTGTAATTTCTCTAATTTCCTGCATCCCAAGGTTCAAGATCTGACCCTCCAGAGATCATGTGAGACCCTCAAGATCTCTCCAAAACCCTGAGTCCAAAGCCCAATCTCCCAGCTCTGGGAACAGGGATCATGTGACTCAATACTGAGAAATACTTCATCCAATCAGTCCCATTCACCTGCTTGCCTCAGGGAGTAATCTTAGTACTTTTATCTGTGCTTCATGCTTTCTCTGACAACCCCACCTAGTTACTCAGAACTTCTTCCAAAATATTCATGGGCAAAATTATAAATAATTTTAACAACAGGTTGTTAGTGAAGAGGCTTTTTAAAGGTCAGAGAGTGGGGGGAAATAATGGTAGGATCTGGGGATGTAAAAGGAATTAGGGTGGGTCCTAGTTGAGAACAAACATAGATTATGTATCTACTTGACCAATGCCATATGAGATCCAAGAAATCAAGTATGCCTTTAAATTTACTATAGTAAATTTAATAGTAATAGTCTTATATTTAATAGTAATAGTAAATTTATAGTAATAGCCTCAGGAATTTGATCAACATGGGAACAGAATAGGTTTTGACTAAAGTTCTCCATCGTTCTTGAAAATGGATAGGATGGGCTCCTTAAGAATTCCTTCTCCACTCTAATGATTTTTGGGTGCTTTAAGGATGATTTTACTGTCAAATTTTGTAGTTGATTAGATAGAAATTTAGAAAGAATTATAGTTTGAAGGATTTTTTTTTCACATTCATTATTAATTTTCTCTGCAGTAAGTATAATCATAGATAACTATATATACAAATGGAAAAATTTAAGCACATTATGTTAGATTATAAATTGGTTACATATTCATGTCTCTCCTTTTTTTTGTTTGTATAGGCTGACATGCTTGGACCAGACCTTAAAACGTCCTATAAGAATATTGTACAGCTGTTAAAGGTATAGGTACAATATAACCAGAAGAAAGTAAAAACCCTAAATATTTTATCTGTATTACTTTGTTGTGTCACAGTTCCCTTTTAATGTCCTGACCCTGTTTCCCTAATTGTCCTATTCAGTTACTCTGCCTCAGGTAATCATTCCCTCTTAATGTTTGATGGGATAAAGTCTTTATCCATTTTAGACATCATTAGAATTTCAGCAGCCTCTCCAGTACCTCCCTTCATTATGTCATCCTCATCCTATGTACCTCCTCTATTATGTCATCGATCTTGTTACCCTATAAAAGAATCTTGTATCTGACATTCATTCACTGCTGTATTCTTTGAGATGATAATCTCACACAGCCCTGGGACCAAACCATGGATCCATTTGGTCCCAGCAAATCTCTCTCTTTTAAATAAATTATTAAATTGTTCTCTAATTTCTACCTTGCTCAGTTTCTCCAGCATTACAACTTGTCAGTTGTTTTAGGAAATTATTGTTTTCTATTTGATTGTAAACTATGTAAGAACTATATCTTATACTAACATAGTAGGTGCCTAATGAATATTGTTGATTAGATAATGCAATTAATTTTGATTTGTAGGTAAATTTTTCTTCTTTGGATATTCATTTGCACACTGAAGCACTTTTGAGTATTAGGAATTTTATAAATAATCTCCTTCCTGAAAGAGAGAAAAAATCACCCTCAGAAAGTCAAATTGTAGAAATTGAAGAAAAAGGAGAAGTAATTAAGAAATTATGTAAGTTTTTAAAAATTGCATTTTACATTTTATATCAGAGTAAATTATTATGAAGATTAATTTACTCAAAATTCATATTAGTATATTTTATTGTTAATAAAATTCTACCTGGCCTAAAATTTAAGTGTTGGGATCAGTTCTAGATTAATCAGATATGTTATATTATTATCACTACTGTTGTTATTTCAAGTCTGTGATTTCACAGGCTTGTGATTTTATCAATGTAGGAAACTTTTGGTATACAAACTTTGTACACTATATATACCCTATACTATCTCAACCTTGGAGATGTGAAAATTAGCTCATAAAATTCATTACTTGAAGAGATAAGAAAAATGTATAAGGATGTAAAAAAAAAACTTTGATGATATAAACATATAATTAGTAGGCAGCTTAAAGATTATCAGGTTTTAGTTTTAGCAGATATCTAACAGTGACTGATTCACATTTTTAGGATTTCTACCTTTTTTAGCATGGGTTTTTGCTGAGAGAGACTTCTAAAACTGAACTTATTTCACACATATTTGTGTGGATCAGTATCAACCATAAAAACAATCTCTCTCAGAGACTGTCAGAGGAAGAAAAAGCAAAAAGATGTTTGTTATGATCTGGAGAGAAAGGGCATTTGACAAGATGTTTGTCAGTAAAAGGGGTACAAAACATAAACTGAAAGACACCAGATTAAATAGAACAGAAGCTCTCCACCCTTTGACCTTTTCTCCCATTATTTGAGGGTAGTACAGGCTTACACCCTAAACTGGGAAATCTATCCCAGAAACAAAAGAATACAGGTCAATATTAATAAACTCTTGATTTAAATTTCCCTAGAGAACTGCTATACAAGCAGATATCTGGGATAAGAGAATTCAAAGCCATTATCACTTTTAAAAGAAGTACTTAAATGCTAATTAAGACAAACTAGTAGGGAATGTTCCTTCAAAACAATCCAACACCTGAGCTTTTAATCTATAGCTCTACTTGCTATTGTAATATCTCTAGTTATAATTAAGGTATAATTTAAGGCTATTTTCCCATGAGAGGTCTTCACTCAGTTAATTTCACACATAACTAAAAGGAAGAAATGGTATTTTCCCTTAGTCTGAGAATTCCTAAGATTGTATTTCCTTTACCAATCCAGGTCTCATTCAAACTAATTTATTTACTGGTTTAGAGAGCTGCTTGAGGCAGTGTACCTATGTACATAAACACTAGAAGAGAAATATAAATAAAATTAGGTATTTTTTGATTAAGTCTAGGTGGGCTATCCATTGGATAATGTGGCGATTAATCTTCCCTGATTTCAAAGATTTGATACTTTGCAATCTTATTGATTTAACTAAATTTTTTTAATAGCTCATTGTATTTGATAATTGTATTGCATGACATCTACAGCTAACAGAATATCTAAGACTGAAGATACTGTCAACCTAAAAGTCATTGCTGAATTGTCTTGCTTACGTATCTATATTGAAGACCAAAGATGTAGAATTGCTGAAATTACAATAGAAGGTAACAATTTTTAAGCAAAATTAAATTTAAAAATTTTAATTTGGAACAAGTATATTAATTAATATTATTTCCCTCTTTTAGGGTTTGATTCTCAGGTTGTAATGAGACACACCATAAGTGAAGTAAATGTAAATCTGAAAAATATAATTATTTTAGATTCTAATGAAATGGCTTTATATAAAAAGGTAAGAATATGTTTGTCTACTAACAACAATTCACAAATGACAGTTTAATTTATTTGTCTTTTATTATTTTGACTTCTTAAGGGTAGGGATTATCTTGTTTTTGTATTTCTAGAATTTAGCAAAGTTCTGGTGCCTAGTAGGTATTTGATAATGATAGACATAGATCTTTTTAAGTATGTGTCTATGTTAAGTTCCAAAAGAATTTAGCAAAGGACGCCAGAGAAAAGAGAGATTTATAGGACAAAGTTGATCAGAGCTTCATGTTATTTATTTGCTAATTTTATGACTTACAAGTAGGTTTGAGACTATTTTCTCAGGGACTTGGTTATCACTGAACAACAGATTATCTATTTGATAATCAGTAATGTTTATGATGTTGAGGTTGGAAAGGGAACCCCAAAAGATTGAGATCACAGATGGTATTGGAGGTGTCCCAAAATAATTTGCAGGCTTGAACCCATTTCTCACATTTATCTAGTTTTTCATGTTATAGGTATGCTAATTTTATGTCCCAGAGGTAGAACCAAGGAGTGGTCTCTGGAATTTGGTTATGTTTATTGACAAGTTGTTAATTCTTAGATTGAGTGTGAGGGTTCCTTGAGGCAGACTCCCAAACCAACAGATTTAGAATCACTGACTTGTTAGAACAGAAGCCCTCTAAAGTCAAGGAGCTTCAGAATCATTAGTTTCCCCTAGAAGCTATATTACATTATTTTAACCCTCTCAAGCAGTCATACTCCAAATTCATTTGGGACTAAGGGATAGAGGTCTTATTTTCTGGAGCTGCTTTATGCTGATAAGGAGTGTAAGGCTGTCCCTGCCTTGTGGGATTCAGACCAGGGAGGGGAAGCATGTGACATGAAGATGGTGGCTGCAGTATTCAGAGGGATAGTGAGTGTCACAATCAGTTAGCCAATGGTATTCAGGGTGAACAAATAATTGGAAGTTCATAGTTTGGAGCTTGGAGGGAACAAATCTCATAAGTAGATTATAAATGCAGGGGCCAAATATGAGCCCCCCAAAATAATTGAAAGTGGAGTTAGTATGGGTGTTATTAGAGACAGTAACCTGGAATCCCACTCAGAGGAAGACTGGGTGGAGGGGGGGGGGTGAGATGAGATTTTCATGAGTGTCTTGCATCCAGCCAGCTTTCTCTAAGATTCTCTCCATATGAAGCTCAACCTTTTCCTGAGTTGTTGATGTCCTACCCAGGGAACTAGCATTGCTATACCTTTCCTTAAATACCAAAGAACATTTTCCCCAAATTCCCACTTTTCCTTGAAGGGGGTGAGGGCAGTATCTGAAGCAGTGGCATTTTATACAGTAAAAGGAGCACTCAGATGACTTAGGGTGCAAGCATCATAATGTTTAAAAAGTGTTAAGCATTAGGTAGAGAGGATTACAGGTTGAGGAGGTTTGCAGTCAGAGGCATTCCTTTTAACAAGTCCTTCAGAAACATCATAAAATAGAAAACCTATTTTACAAAGAAAATCTTATCCCTTAAGTGCACAGATGATATCTGAGACCAAGTTTTGTAGTAGCTTCCTAGTTAGTTGTCCCCAAGGATGATTATAATTACATGACTTTATTTCAATCGGAATGCTAGTTCTCAGGAGGTTATGAAGAAGCTTCAAGAAAGGCGGTGTAGAAGCATTATGAGCGAGTTTGCCAGAATAATTTTGGAATGAATATCCTACAATTATTATGTGGGTAAGAAAATCCTTTCTGACAAGAAAACAGGAGATAGCTAGGTTAAGGTTATTCCCCTTAGGGGTAGCTAGTATAATGGGGAGGCATCTAGGGTGAGGATGGTAACACTTGGGAATGGGGTCTTTGCAGATAATGCATCAGGTCCCATCTGTGGGCTGCCTTGGGAATGCTGAGGGCACACCCAACAATCTTGAATGCCACTGGCCACGGAGTTCCCTAGCCTGATTAAGATTTAAGGAGTTATCTCCCCACTGGTGGGGGCCGCATAGTGACATCAAGAGAGCTGGAGAGAAAATACTAGGAACAAAAGCTTTCATCCTCGGCTTGTTAATTAAAGTCACACCTGGAAAACATGGGAAATAACAGGAGAAAAAGAAAGCTAGGGTGAGGGAGAGAAGGACACAGACAATGTCACCCTTCTCTATCTAGTGTGTTTCCAGTGTTTCTAGGAGTCCTGAAGAAGAGCAGTTTCAGGTCCTCTCTGAGTTCACAGGAATATTCAGGAATGGCTGAGGGAGAAGTAGTAACAGGAGCACTGCTTTGAATTCTAGAAACATGAGTAAAATTTTCTATTATATTTGTTAAGGGAGATAATGTGATAGAATGCATTACTAGATGAAGTAAAAATTGTAATTACTTTTAAAATACAGCTTGTGTTTTTAGTAGAGTGATCATTTTAGTTCCCTTTTGGCTTAGATGAAGACTATACTGGCCAGTAAATACTGCCTCAGAAATAGGAAAGAAGAAATATTTAAAATTTGCTCTTCCTAAAGATATGATAGATTAAATTTCAATAAATGTAAATATCTATTGTTTGCAAGGTACTGAGAAGACAAAAGAAAAATCAGAACACTAGCTGTACATAAGGAGCTTACCTTTTTTTTTTTTTTTTTTTGTATAAACTTGTCCTTACAAGTAAGTATAAGGTAATTTTGAGAATAACTGAGAGATGATTACTTTAAAAAAGAGATGGAATAAGACCATTAGAGGGATAAGTATGCCATAAAAATGGGGAATTTGTACTTTGTAAGAGATTCTTCAAATCAGAAAGATTCAGATTATTGTGAGAGTGCCCTCGAACTGCCATTCCCTCAAGATCATGTGAAAGTATAACAATAACTATATCTTTGTTTTGCTATATAGTTTGAAAAACAGGGATCTATATTGAAGTTTCTTTGACCTGAATTGGTTGTGAGAGAGGGGAAGGGTCATGCAGATATAATAAAGGGGTTCTTGTGAACTCTTTGCTTTGTCACTGTTGACTTTCTTTTCCTCCATTATCAGAATTGTTGCATGGATTTGTAGTGTTTGGTTACCTGACTTTTGATAGAGAAGTTTCAAATTAATAGTATTTTGATAATGGAATATCCTATAAGCAGAGCATTTTTGAAAATGAAGTTATGTTGGCTTGTAATTTAATTCTCTTTCTTCTTGAAGGTTCTTTATATAACTGGAAAAGAAGTCTTCAGTTTCAAAATGGTTTCTTATTCAAATGCTACTGCTGGTGCTGAATATATAAATATGAATGTAGTTGACAGTGAAGTTAATTTAAATGTTGGCTGCATTGAAGTCGTTGTAATAATGAAATTTCTATATTCTGTAATGGTAAGTATATAACAACTTTTAAAAAAAAGTATTTAGAATAATTATAAATTCAGTAAGGCTTCATTTACTTAAGGTAATTGGGAAGGAATGCATAATACAGGTGACTTTTCCATGTTTAAAATGAGCAAAAAATGTGTCAGAAATGAAAACTGCAGAACCAAATTCTTGGAGTGAATGGAGGAAGTCTTTATTACATTTCTTGCAAGAAGCACATGTCATACTCCTTTAAGGGGGCACAAATGCAACTTACAGAAGCCTGAATTAGCAGTTATATTCCATAATTCTGCCCTGTCTCCTTAGTCTCTTCTTAGAATTTCAGTTGGAAGAAATATTTCCAAAAATCCAATATTTCATAACACTTCCATTATATGTACTCCTTAATATGTTTCCATGTCCCCTTCTTCCTTTGCCACATCATCATATGTTAAAAAATGGTGGATGTCTCCTTCTTGAGGGAGGAGAAAGTAATATACATGAAGCTTATACAGCATGCACAGTTAAAACTTTTGCTTGCCCAGTGCATAAACCCACACCATTTGCACTCAAGCAACATCTATGATTACTTCTATTGACTTAAGACATTCTTTAATTCTCTTCAGCCAGGATGGACTTTCTCTAGAACATATATCACATTTTTTTCTACCATGCCAATGAAAAGAGAGGCTGTGAGAATCTGAAACTTTTCACCAATGGAAATAAAACCTTACCATTTTACTTCTCACAAATAGAAAATTAGAGGAGATCTTAGGTGCTTTCCTGTAAAAGTTGTAATACTATTAATTGTTACTCTTTCTTCTCCTCTACTACTACCACTACCATTACCACCACCAACTTATGTTTGCATAATACACTTTTTTTTTTTTCTGACAACAACTCTCATAATATACTTATTAGGCTCTGCATAGCTTTTCATATTTTTAAATAGGAATAGACACTGCCACCCATTTCCAATCTGTATTGATTTTCATGTAGCAAATAGTTTTATATAGTTTTTTTTTTAAATCACTATAACCATCAAAACTCAGATGGACAAAAATAAGACTTCATAAATGAGAATGTTTCAGAATTTACTGGTGTAGATGAGAAAGTATATGAACATAAAAGCCTCATATTTTTAAGAACATCATCAAAAGGAATATTACATGATCTGATGTTGAAATTGTGAGTTAATTTCGTAGTTTGCTGTGCCTGACATGTTGATTGTCACCGTGTTTTCCTCAGAAATATTTAAACTGTCTTGTGGCATCTCTCATTTGCTGCCACCATGTGGAGCTTTTTGTACCAAGTTTGGGAACTGCAGTTCTAAACTTTGAATTAATTGTAAATTGAAGAACAAAGATTTTCAGTAGTAGAGGATTTTCTTCCTCTTCTTCCTTCTCCTCCTCCTCCTATATTACCACCAACACTATTTACCTTTCTTTAATGCTTTAAAGGTTACAAAACACTTTTTCCCATAACAACCCTTATAGCATGGTATTCAATGTATTTTAACTTATTTAAATTCTTATATCTAAGTGCTAATCATAATTAGCTCTAGTAACTAGATTTTTAAAAATCCCACCATCTTTTTTTGTATTAATTCAGTGGTAGATAAAGGAAAAAAAAATGAGGATGAGTGGGGTATTGAAGACATATAAATAACCTAGATGATAACATAAAAAACAATTATAAACAGTGATAAACATTTAATAGTAATATTATTCCTCAATTTAATAGCTTCATATATCTAAAACTAACATCAGGAATATAATTTTGTAATTCTTACAGGCTTTTATAAACAACTTTCAAAGAGCAAAAGCAGCTTTGACTGAGGCAACAGTTCAAGCAACAGGTATAGCTGGTGGCGTAAAAGAATTGGCAAAAAGAAGTTCCCGAATGTCATTGGATATTCATATCAAGGCACCTGTGGTTGTAATCCCACAGTCATCAGCATCCAGAAATGTCTTAGTTGCTGATTTTGGGCTAATTACAATGAAGAACAAGTTCTACGTAGTGTCAAAGAGCCATCATAATCTTCCCCCTGTTATTGATGATATAACAATAAAGCTGAGTGAGATGAAACTCTACAGGTATAAATGTTGATGGGTATACCAGTTAGATTATGCAGGATAAACAAGTCTTTACACTACTTGGGAACTTTATTTTTTTAGTCCACACTAAAGTTTAGATTGGTTTTTTTTCAATCTAGTATTCCTAGGAAAGACAACTTAGTGCTATACTATAGTTTGGTATCCTGTTTTCTTTGTCCTGCTCTTTTCATTAACTGAACTGTGTAGTTACATATTGTGAATGTGAAAAAATGTATTAAGTAGAGCCAAATGTAATCATTGTTCCTTGTTGCAAATTTAACAGCTTAAGGTTTATTTGTTCTTTTTTTTAAAAAATGGTTTTAACTTTTAATGTTACAGTTTACAAGATATATAGGATATCCCAAAAGCCTTAGTGCAATTTTAGGCCAATAATCTTTGTTTTAATATTAAATTATGCTATATTCCTTTAGATGATCTTTTTGGGTGTTTGAGATGGTTTTGTTTGCTTGTTCATTAGGCTAATAGCTTTGAGAAATAACTCAGGTACTTGTTTTGGAAGTATCTTTTCTTGATAGAGGAATTCTTAACTGTAACCTGTCATTTTACACACTCTTTCAAACCCCAAAATACTACTAGTTGTACAAGTAAAACCAATATAATCTTAAAACATATTCTGCCTTGATCCCACCATATCTAAAGTCTTAAGTGTAGTTATGGAAATCATTAGGAAAGACATTGGACTGTGTTCCCAGGAAGGCAAACCAGATTGTCAAAAAACATGGCAGATGAGAATCACTTGAAAGAATTGGGGATGTTTAGCTTTCAGAGAAAAAAAGACTTGGGGTAGTGTACCTGATTCTACTTTTTGTGTAATTGAAGATGATGCATAAAAGGAAGTCATAAAGTTGTTGGAAGAAGAGGATTCTGGTGAGTAGTAGAGAAATCCAGGGAATGAATCTAGGTGATATTGAAGTAAACAAGCTGGAGCCCTTCATCAAATGAAGTCTAATGTAGTGACACACCCATCTTGAGAATAGCTTCAGGAAGGAGTGAGAAAGGCTTTCACTCTAGCACTTATAGAAGTACGGAAAGTGAATTAGAATTGAGTTAAAATTTGTTCTCTTGCCCTAGAGAGAAATTATAGCAGTGGTTAAAAATTACAGGGAGGTAGATTGAGCTTGTATATTAGAAAAAAGACTTCTTGATAATACTAATAGTGAAAAAGTGAAATGGGCTGTTTCAAAAAGTAGTGGGCTGCCCCCACTGGAAATCTGCCGACTAATGCTGGACAACCACATTGTAAATGGTATTTAAGACATTCTTGGTCAGATACTGGTTGAAATAGATGGCCTCTGTATGGGACAGTGCTGACCACTAAAACAGTCTTTTTTTAATCACAGGTCTCAGTTTGTTGAAGGCCAGTTTCCTGAAGTACTAGATATAATGCAACCAATAAATCTTGAGGTTAATGTTCAAAGAAACTTATCCTGGGAATGGTACCAAGAAATTCCTGCTATAAATCTTGATGCTCAGCTTAAACCAATGGAGGTAAATGTTTTCTTCTTGCTCTTTTTGCATGTTATTTAAAAAATTATAGATAAGCATGGTATTTCTTAATGATTTTCTCAAACATACATCTTTTATGGATTGTATGTATATGTCCATATATATAAAATTTTTATATGTATTTATATGCAGATGTATATAACTGAATTTTTTTCTTAATGGTACTTGTGATCTGATTGAAAATCTCCTATGTATTTATGTGTATATGCATATATACATATTATTATATAGATATATTTAACTACTGTGTTTTTAATACATTTTTTGTGAACTATATCATTGGCAACATTACTAAACATTACTAAAGATACTGATGGAATGTAGCTTCTAGGAGAAGTCCTTGGAAGTAGGGAGCATTAGGGAGGTTCCCCTGACCTTGGAGTGCTGTTGTTCTAACAATCTGTCAGTGATTCTAAAGTTTTCTGGCTTTGGAATAGGTGATCCATAGGTCTTCTTCCCCCTCCCTCAACTTTGGAGTACTAATGTTCTGGCACTCTGTCAATGATTGTAAAAATTCTCTGGCCTAGGAATATAGTAATATTCCTTCCCTTAGACTTTAGGAAAGATTATATTAATGATCCCAAGACCCCCTGATCTAATAATGCTATTATTCTAACAATCTGCCTGTCAATAAATGCTGGTGACTGTCAGATATAGGATTTGCTGGTCAGTGATAACAAAATTCTTGAGACCACTCCTCAGTTCTACCTCTGGGCCATAAAATTAGCATATCAGTAACATGAAACACCTGATATTTCTGTCTTTTTCCTATAAAATTATTTTCTTGCTCCTGGTTCTTTGCTAAATTCTTTTAGAAATCACACAAACACAGCAAGCAAAGAAATTTAATTACTTGGAGAATCAGAAGGTAATTTATTATGTTATTCCTTCTTACATCACTTCTTTTTAACCTTCCACATGTAAAGATTTTAAACATCTAAGTCATTATAGTCAACAGAGGAAGAAAAAGAAAAAAAAAACTGCCATTGTGGCCAGTTATTGCATTGATTAGAGTTCTTAAATTTTTAAAAGTTGATTTTTCTTTTTTGCATTCAACCATTTCTCATCTACTCCCTTAGTTTCCATTTTTGTCCCTACCAAAAGAATTGTATTCATCACAACATCACCTTTTCTTTGTTCTTTTAATATCTTTGGGTTACAGATCTAGCAATGATAATGCTGAATCTGAGTATATATAATATAGCAGCTTTGGGGGCATAATTCCAAATTGTTTTCCAGAATATCTAGATTAGCCCTGCCAACAGTGAGTGTATTCATTAATGGGCCTTTCTTCATGTCTTTCCACCCAAAAAGGACTCCTCCTTTAAATCCACATCTTAGAGCATTACTTATATTAAACTGTTCTTGATCCTCTAAACTGCTAGTGCCCTTGTTTCTAAATTATCTCAAAACAGTTTTATATATTTTATTATCTTTTATACTTTTTAAATTTCTTTGACCTCTCTGGCTAGGTTGTAAACTCAGTAGGGAAGAACTGTTTCTCTTTTGTTTTCATATCCCTGCTATTTGAGTGACTGCCTACCTTGTTTTTGAAATCCTAACAAGCACTAATATTGTAAGATGAGGACAGAATATAGACATCATAATTGAGAGCTGGAAGTGTCGGTATTTTTGTTTCTTGTAATTAGAAGTTTTCCAAATATAAATCTGAATTTTAACTTTATATCTGCTATCTCTTGGAATTCAGGGAATTAAACAACTAAACCAAAAATAAGGAAGACAATTTGGGAATAGATCAATAATAGTGGCTCATATTTCACTTCAATATTTACTCATCCTGTGATGTAAATAGTGCAAATGTTGTTATCCTCAGTTTTTAGGTAAGGAAATGCCTTATCTATATTAATGAAACACCTCCTTATATTATTGGGTATCAGATGATCAGCTGACATTATTCTGCAATCTTATTATTTCTGTAATTGTTGTTATTGTCTTATTACCATTTCAGTTTGGTAATAACACCTTAAATTTATACATACACACATTTATCTATAGAATTACATTATAGAATTCATAAAGTACTTTCATTAATATTATTTCCTTTTGATCCTTATGAACCTAATAAAATAGGTAGATATTCTTATCTCCATTTTTAAATGAAGAAATAAAATGCAGAAAAAGTTAAGTAGTTGAGTCAGATTTTAAATAAGAGTCTTCTGATTCTAGGTCTCTTGATTTTTTTGATTTGATCACCAAATGATGGCAGGCACTAAAAGCTGGGGCTAGATCATATGAAGAATTCAAAATAACCATTCTCTTTGGCAAAAGGTAGATTTAAGAAGAATAGATTTCAGACAAAATGGAGGGATACAATAGACATTGGGAAGGGTAAATATGAAATAGAGTAGGGGAGAGCATATGAAAGACAAGTTACTCAGTGGAAGTCAGTGAGGCTGGGGCATGCTCTTGGCTGGCAGGCTAAATCCTGAAAGGGACTTAGCACCCTAAAAGAGATAGCTGTAAGGAGTAGAAGTTGGGGTGAGAAACATAGTAGAGTTAAGGGGGTTAACATGTGGCATGGGGGAAGAGGAAAGACATCACAATTGTAATGTCAGTTGAAGTGGGCTAAGTTTCAGAAGGAATTGTCTTAGGAACTTGGTTGGTTATGACCAACAGATTGTTTATCTGACGGTCAGCAATGTTTATAGGTCTATGCTATAGTATTCCCAAGGCTAGGAGACTTTAGAATCATAGACAAGAACAATAGAACTCTTAAGGTAAGGAGATTTCAAGATTACTGCTATATTTCCTCTAGAAACTGCAATTAATCATTTTCACCCTACATTTCTGGACCTTGGAATTTTCACTTAAATAAAAAATAATAATTATACCATTTGCTAAGCTTTTTTTCCCCCCCCCTGAGGCTGGGGTTAAGTGACTTGCCCAGGGTCACACAGCTAGGAAATGTTAAGTGTCTGAGATCAAATTTGAACTCGGGTCCTCCTGAATTCAGGGCTGGTGCTCTATCCACTGCACCACCTAGCTGCCCCAATTTGCTAAGCTTTTACTAATTTAATCCATGATAGCAATTTCATAAAATTAGACTGGAAGAAACTTAAAAAGCTAACTAGCCCATTCCCTGTTATTTTACAGATGAGAAAATTGAGGTATATGGAGATAGTAATTTTTTTTCTGCATTGAAAAAATTTATTGGTCTCTTTATGTAATAACATCACCTTGATTTTTAAATAAATCCTTTCCTCTATTTTTCAGTGAGCTGTCCTTAATAACAACAAATCAAAATGAGAAAAGAAGAAATTCAAAAAAAACAGCCACCAGCCAACACATTATATGAATTTGATCCTATAGCCATAGTTCTTTGTCAATGCAAAGAAGAGATAATTGATCATTTTCTCAGATCTCTTCTATGGCAAATTCATTATATAGGAAATTCTTCATGGGATTCTTGATGTTTAATTTTGGATTTTAGTTCTTTCCATTTATATTGATACAATCATTGTGAATATTTTCCCAAGTTTCTTTCACTTTAACTCCAACTGTTCATATGAATATTCACATGCTTCTGCATTTTTCATATGTTTTTTTAAATTTTACAGCTCACTGTATATTACATTTATATATCATGTAACTTCCCTGGGCTTCAATTTCCTCATATTTAAAATGAAGGGGTGAGATTAGGTGATCTCTTATATCCCTTCTGGGACTCTACTGTGCATAAACTTTAAAAAACAATCACCACCCAATGCCAGATAGATTCACAAGCAAATTCTATAAAATATTCGAAGAACAATTCTAATTTGTTTTTTACAGTAATTCCATTAAATTGTTTACTAAAATAACAAAAGGTAGAGCTAGAAAAAAATAACATATTTTACATGGAAGAACAATAGGTCAAGAATAGAAGAATCACTGGGAAAAAAAGTGAAGGAAGATGTCATAACCAGATTTCAGTCTATATTACAAATAGTAATTATCAAAGCAATCTAGTACTAGTTAAGAAATAGAATAATTGATCAGAAGAATAGTTTAGATATACCGTATATAGTAGCAAATGACCATAGTGATTTCTAGTGTTTGGTAAACTGAAAGAGCCAAGCTTTTTTGCAGGAACTTACCATTTGAGAAAAACTGAGCAAAACAATCATGCAAGATAGTTCCACAGGACTTATGATGAATAAACTATCTGCCCCCAGAGAGAGAGATCTGATGAACTTTTGAGTTTAGATTGAAACATTTTATTTTTCTTATTTTTCCCCTCTGGCAACATGCCTAATATATTAATGTATTTCATGACTTATTGTGTGTGGTAATATTAACATTTTAAGATTGCAAGAGAAAATTCCTGAAACACTGGGGATAATTCCAGGAATTTACCCCATTCTGAAGCAAAAGAAAAAGAAAAAAAAACAACTGGGTAATTAGCAATTTTTTTGCTAACCCTTCCTTGACTCCTATCTTGTTTGAAGTCCCCTTCTGCTCTTTTGGGAAAGCATCCCAGAAGTTATCAAGGGACATGACAAGGAGTGAATCTAGACAGGGGACGCCAGATTCTCCTTATATGTACCACCAAATGTTGAGGTTCACAAGGGGCCCCAAAAGGGGGGACCAGTATTGCGAATTATCTCAAAAGAATTTGCATGCTTGAACCAAAATCCAAGTCAGGGGGCAAAGTTTATTGCAATTATAATGCTAATTTTATTAACACTTATAATGTCACTGCTATATCTTCCCTAAAGTCTAAGGAAAGAGATATTATTCTATTTCTAGGCCAGAACAATTTTTTGATCATTGACAGACAGATTCTTAGAACAATAGTATGCTAAGGTCAGGGAACCTTAGAATTGTTGCTATGTTTCCCCTAGAAGCTATACCCTATCAATATTATCCATGGAGTTTTCTTGGCAAAGATATTAAAACAGTTTGCCATTTATTGCCCTCATAAATTAAGGCAAATAGGGGTTAAGTGATTTGTTCAGGGTCCTAATAAGTGTCTTAGGCCAGATTTGAAGTCAGGTCTTGTTTCTAGATCTAGTGCTCTATCTTGCTGCCTCTAATTGGCACATATTAAGGGCTTAATAAGTATTTATTGAATTGAATTATTATGACTATTTGTATGTGTGAATTATCTGTCTAGATCATAAGATAATTTGCAAAGAAGAAAACACTCTAGAATCAAATTATGAAAGATCTGGTATCAAAAACAGCAAGTTATTTGCAGAAACACAAATATTAGAAACTATGTAGTAGCAGTTTTTTTTTGGGGGGGGGATAGTGCCATTTTATATCGACTATGAATTTAGTTGGAGGGGAGCTTCATAGCTATTTGAACCACAGATAATTCTTCCTAATTAGGCTTTCATATTGGTGTTTTTCTATGTCTCCTATTAAGATATGGAAGATTTCGCCAAATTGGTTCTAGTGCTATTTTACTTTGTCTTTAAAACATAAATTTGATTGTTGGAAGATTTTTTTTTTTTTTTAGAATTTTTTTCCCCACAGTATATATGCATGAATAATTTTTTTTATAATATTATCCCTTGTATTCATTTTTCCAAATTATCCCCCCCACTCCCTCCTATGACAGGCAATCCCATACATTTTACATATGTTACAATAAAACCTAGATACAATATATGTAGGTAAATACCATTTTCTTGTTGCACATTAAGTATTAGATTCTGAAGGTATAAGTAACCTGGGTAGATAGACAGTAGTGCTAACAATTTACATTCACTTCCCACTGTTCCTTCTCTGGGTGTAGTTATTTCTGTCCATCATTGATCAACTGGAAGTGAGTTGGATCTTCTTTATGTTGAAGATATCCACTGTTGGAAGATTTTTTAGATCATTATATGTGAACTTAAGTACATTAAAATTTTCATTTGGAAAAATGGAGCCAAGATAGTAGAATAATGCTCTTCTGAGAAGATAATTTAACATATAAGAACCAGTATGAAAGATCATTTTTAAGAAACTTAACATAGACAAACTACTTAAACATGGAAAAATTGTTTGTTTTTTATATATGTGTGAATATATGTATATATATGTACATAAGATTCACATCAACAGTAGGGTAGCTCAAGAAAAAGATTGGTAGAGTTAAGATAAAAACAGCAGTCATGTTACACAAGTGAGGTGCTTAGGAAGAATAGGCAAAGAAGAATTAGAGGGAGAGAGGCTCAGTTCTGAAAAACTATTCACATCAGGAATGGATTCAATAGGTAATACTGCATGTATAATATGAAGGACATAGCACCCTCCAAAATCTATAAAGAAAAAAGGGGGGAGGAATGGATGAATGAGGAAGCAAAGGATGAGGGAAGAAGACAAGGGAAGGGTTCTTGGGTAGGTGGGGAGAGGTTAAGTAATAGCAAGGCAAGTTATGGAGCAGAATTTAATTAAAGAGGCAGCAAGATTAGGAAAGATGTATGTCTATGTGGAGTGAGTGTGAGTATGCATATGTATATATCTGTATATGTATACATAAATATATCTTTCCTTAAACGTAGCTTGCTTGAGAGTGGTGGGGTGGAATGAAAGGGGAAAAAAAGGAATAAAATAAGGTGAGCATCAGAGAACCAAAGAACAATTTACAATGAAGTTCATTAAAAACGGTCATTCATGAATATAATTTCTTCTACTATTTGTGTGTGTGTGTGTGTGTGTGTGTGTGTGTGTGTGTGTGTGTGTGCGCGCGCGCGCGTGCGTGTATGTGTGTATACTTTTCTTGATCTGGTAATGTTATACAATTTAAATCCTCCCTATTCTGCTCGGCACATGACAATGTTCTCTTGTTTTGCTTCACTTTTGTTTTATATTTCTTTGTTTTCCTTTTTTTCTTATTCTGCTTTTTCAAATTAAGAAAAGGGAAAATTTTCTATTTTTAAATGTTTATTTTGTTACATATTTTCTTTTACAACATGACTAATATGAAAGTATTTGTCCTGTACATGAATAACCTGTATATTATTTCTTGCCTTCTCAATGAGAGGGAAAAAAGAAGAGGTAATTTGAAACTGAAAATTAAAAATGAATATTAAAATTTTTTTATATGTAATTGGGAAAAAATAGAATTTTTAAAAAGTCACTGACAACTATAGTCACATTCCCCATTCTCACATTCCCTCTCAAAAAAAAAAAATCCAAATTATTTTGATGACTTGTTTTTGATTAATTTTGTTGTTAAGCTGACAAAAAAGTTAAAAAATTTCATTTGGCTTTGATTGTGTGTGTCTCGAGAAATAAAGAAAGGGGAAAGATGAGACAGAAAGAGATTGAAATAAAAAACATGATATTTATAAATTTCAAAAGCTTATATAAATGTAAAGAGTTTTAAGTTAGTCTTGGCCATGTTTTTTTGTGTAACTTTTTGCTGAGAATATGAGAAAGTACTTGCAGTTACCTGATAGAATGCCAGGAAAGCCTAAAGAAAGGAAGACCATCCTTTCTTGTGCATTTAATAAATGAGTATCCTTTATTGTTTACCCTGGAAACCTGGCCAGTTCCTTGAGTAAACATAGTCCTCCTAAAAGAATAAACAAGTATTCTCCTTGGTGGGCTTCTTGTGATGGAGCATCCTGTATCTAGGAGTAGTTACTCTGTCTCAAGAGTCATGTATCAGATGAGAATACTTAGCGTAATAACCTTCTTTGTTCTCAGCCTTTACAAACCCCTTAGTGGAGATTTTGAGAATTCACCTAGGAAATACTGTGCAACTTGCCTATCAATGGCACCCAATCAAGATTCTGAATAATTGTGATCATGGATTCTCCTAGCCAAGGAAATTCAGATTTTGGTGCTTTCTTGGAGTGATGATAATGTATGTTGTTTATGGACTTCCGGCCAAGATGGCGGCGTGGAGGCAGACAGCTGCTTGAGCTCCTCGTTTTCTCTCAGAACTTACTTCATGACAAGCCTCAGACTTAATGCTTGACCCAGAAAGAAACCCACAAATAATCACAAGAGAAGACATCCTTGAAAGTCGCCAGAAAAGGTCTGTGTTTGGTCAATCAGACTGGGCACAGACTGAGGGCAGACAACCAGAGCGAGACAGTCAGCTCACACAGCTCAGACCTGAGGGGGAGGGGTACGATCTCTGCCGTTTCTGCGAAAAGGCTTTTACCCCAGTGTGGATACTCGTCTTGGCAGCAAGCCAGGAGCAGCTGAGAGGGTGTAAACACGGGAGGTAAAGATTAAAACCCCAGAAAGCCAGCTTCTCTCAGAATCCGGCCACCCCCAACCCCCACCTGGACTGACTCAGAGAGTTCTCAGAGCCTCAGAGCCTCAGAGCGCAGACTCAGTACAGTCATTACTGTTCTGTTAGTGGCTCTCTGCTGCCCTACCCCCAATCTGTAGAGGAAGCCCATTAATACCATCCAGCCCCATCCCCCGAAAAACAGACCAATTGTTTCTCTTGTCAATTTGTTTTCTTCCATTCCTACTCTGACAAAATGAACAAAAAATTCAAAAGGGCTCTAACCATTGACAGCTTTTGTATGGAGAGAGAGCAGACTTCAAACACTGAGGAGACTAAAAACAGACTGTCCCCAGAGGAATCCCCTAAGGGGGATATGAGCTGCTCCTCAATACAAAAGAATCTCATAGAGGAAATCAAAAAGGCTCTCACAAGAGAGCTGGAAGAGAAATGGGAAAAGGAAAGGGAAGGTTGGCAAGAGAGCCTAGAGAAGTCATCCCATGCATTTAAAGACAGAGTGGATAAAGAAATCAAATCATTGAGAAACAAGATTAGTGAGCTGGAAAAGGTAAACAACTCCAAGGAAAACAGGATTAGTGAGCTGGAAAAAGAAAACAGCTCTTTAAAAAATAAAATGGATAAAATGGAAAAAAATTCCATAGAAGATAAAAACTCAATTGGACAATTACAAAGAGATATAAAAAAAGTGAGTGAAGAAAATACATCATTGAAAATTAGAGTCGAACAAGTAGAAATGAATGACTTAAGGAGAAACCAAGAGGGAGTCAAGCAAAACCAGAGAAATGAAACAATTGAAAAGAATGTCAAGTACCTTATTAGAAAGACAACAGACCTGGAAAACAGATCCAGGAGAGACAATTTGAGAATAATCGGACTCCCTGAAAAATGTGAGGAAAAAAAAGAGCTTGGACACCATTTTCGAGGAAATTATCAAAGAGAACTGGCCAGACATTCTGGAAACAGAGGGTAAAATAGACATTGAAAAAATTCATCAATCACCTACTGAAAGGGACCCTAAAATCAAAACACCAAGAAATATAGTGGCCAAGTTCAAGAACCATCAGACAAAGGAAAAGATATTGGTAGCTGCTAGAAAAAAGTAATTCAAATATGGAGGATCCACAATAAGGATAACCCAGGATCTAGCAGCATCCACATTAAAAGAACGAAGGGCCTGGAACATGATATTCCGAAAGGCTAAGGAACTTGGTATGCAGCCAAGAGTAACTTACCCAGCAAGAATGAGCATCGTTTTCCAGGGAAGAAGATGGACATTTAACGAAATAAATGAATTCCATCTATTTTTGATGAAAAAACCAGACCTACATAAAAGGTTTGATCTTCAAATACAGAACTCAAGAGATTTCTAAAAAGGTAAAAAGAAATCTTGAGAACTATACTTCTGCCAAAAAAATATGTAAAGAACATATGTACAATTTGTCTTAGAAACTAGAGGTGGAAAGGAAATTATATCATAAAAAAGTGTAAAGTGGTGGTACTACATCTCATGAAGAGGCAAAGGTAACCTATTATATCTGAGAGAAAGAAAGGAGGGAGATGAACATAGTGTGTATCAATAGACATATTTGATTTATGGTGAAACTTCTTCCACTTCATTGAAAAGTGAAAGGGAAGGAGTAAGCTAAGGGGAAGGGAATACAGAAATTTCGAGGAAAAGGGGTAAAATAAGGGGAGGAACTTTAAGGTGGGGGAGGGATCCTAAAAAGGGAGGGCTGTGAAAAGCAAGTGGTGTTCACAATTTTAATACTGGGTAGGGGGATAAGAGGGAAGGAAAGGGGAAAAACATAAGCAGGGGTTAATAGGATGGCAAGCAATATAGAATTAGTCCTTCTAACCATAAATGTGAATGGGGCAAACTGCCTCATAAAGAGGAAGCAGTTAGCAGACTGGATTAAAAGTCAGAATCCTACTAAATGTTGTTTAAAGGAAACACACCTGAAACAGGGTGAGACATTCAAACTAAAAGTAAAAGGGTGGAGCAGACTCTATTATGCTTCAGGCAAAACCAAAAATGCAGGAGTAGCCATCCTCATCTCAGATCAAGCAAAAACAAAAATTAATCTAATTAAAAGAGATAAGGAAGGGCATTATATCCTGCTAAAGGGCAGCATCAATAATGAAGCAGTATCAATATTAAACATATATGCACCAAGTGGTACAGCATCTAAATTCTTAAAAGAGAAATTAAAAGAGCTGCAAGAGGAAATAGATAGCAAAACTATAATAATGGGAGATCTCAACCTTGCACTCTCAGAATTAGATAAATCAAACCACAAAATAAATAAGAAAGAAGTCAAAGAGGTAAATAGAATACTAGTAAAGTTTGATATGATAGATCTTTGGCGAAAGCTAAATGGAAACAGAAAGGAGTATACTTTCTTCTCAGCAGTTCATGGAACCTATACAAAAATTGATCATATACTAGGGCATAAAAACCTCAAAATCAAATGCAGTAAGGCAGAAATAGTAAATGCATCCTTTTCAGACTACAATGCAATCAAAATTACATTTAATAAAAAGCCAGGGGAAAATAGACCAAAAAATAATTGGAAACTAAATAATCTTATACTAAAGAATGATTGGGTAAAACAGCATAGACATAATTAATAACTTCACCCAAGAAAATGACAATAATGAGACATCATACCAAAATGTGTGGGATACAGCCAAAGCAGTAATAAGGGGAAGTTTTATATCTCTACAGGCCTACTTGCATAAAATAGAGAAAGAGAGGGCCAACGAATTGGGCTTACAACTAAAATTGCTAGAAAAGGAACAAATTAAATACCCCCAGACAAACACAAAACTTGAAATTCAAAAAATAAAAGGTGAGATTAATAAAATTGAAAGTAAAAAAACTATTGAATTAATTAATAAAACTAAGAGTTGGTTCTATGAAAAAACCAACAAAATAGACAAACCCTTAGTAAACCTGATTAAAAAAAGGAAAGAGAAAAAGCAAATTGTTAGTCTTGAAAATGAAAAGGGTGAACTCACCACTAATGAAGAGGAAATTAGAACAATAGTTAGGAGCTACTTTGCTCAACTTTATGCCGATAAATTCGATAACTTAAATGAAATGGAAGAATACCTTCAAAAATATAGCTTGCCCAGATTAACAGAGGAAGAAGTAAGTAGTCTAAATAGTCCCATCTCAGAAAAAAAAATAGACCAAGCTATTAACCAACTTCCTAAGAAAAAGTCCCCAGGACCAGATGGATTTACATGTGAATTCTACCAAACATTTAAAGAACAACTAACTCCAATGCTATATAAACTATTTGAAAAAATAGGGATTGAAGGAGTCCTACCAGATTCCTTTTATGATATAGACATGGTACTGATACCTAAACCAGGTAGATCAAAAACTGAGAAAGAAAACTATAGACCAATTTCCTTAATGAATATTGATGCTAAAATCTTAAATAAGATATTAGCAAAAAGACTTCAGAAAATCATCCCCAGGATAATACACTATGACCAAGTGGGATTTATACCAGGAATGCAGGGCTGGTTTAATATTAGGAAAACTATTAGTATAATTGACCATATTAATAATCAAATTAATAAAAACCATATGATCATCTCAATAGATGCAGAAAAAGCATTTGATAAAATCCAACATCCATTCCTACTAAAAACGCTTGAGAGTATAGGAATAAATGGACTATTCCTTAAAATAATAAGAAGCATATATTTAAAACCTTCAGTAAACATCATATGTAATGGCGATAAACTAGAACCTTTCCCTATAAGATCAGGAGTGAAACAAGGTTGCCCACTATCACCATTACTTTTCAATATAGTACTAGAAACTCTAGCCTCGGCAACAAGAGCCGAGAAAGAGATTCAAGGAATTAGAGTAGGAAATGAGGAAATCAAATTATCACTTTTCGCAAATGACATGATGGTATACTTAGAGAACCCCAAAGACTCTGCTAAAAAGCTATTAGAAATAATTCAGAATTTTAGCAAAGTTGCAGGATACAAAATAAATCCACATAAATCCTCAGCATTTTTATACATTACCAACACAATCCAACAGCAAGAGATACAAAGAGAAATTCCATTCAAAATAACGGTCGATTGTATAAAATATTTGGGAATATATCTACCAAAGGAGAGTCAGGAATTATATGAGCAAAATTACAAAACACTTGCCACAAAAATAAATTCAGCTTTAAATAATTGGAAAGACATTAAATGCTCTTGGATAGGCCAAGCGAATATAATTAAGATGACAATACTCCCTAAACTAATCTATTTATTTAGTGCTATACCAATCAGACTTCCAAGAAACTATTTTAATAACCTAGAAAAAATAACAACAGAATTCATATGGAACAACAAAAGGTCGAGAATTTCAAGGGAAGTAATGGAAAAAAAAATTAAGTGAAGGTGGTCTAGCTGTACCTGATCTAGAACTGTATTCTAAAGCAACAGTCACCAAAACCATTTGGTATTGGCTAAGAAATAGACTAGTTGATCAGTGGCATAGGTTAGGTTCACAGGGCAAGATAGTGAATAAAAATAGCAATCTAGTGTTTGACAAACCCAAAGATCCCAACTTTTGGGATAAGAATTCATTATTTGACAAAAACTGCTGGGAAAACTGGAAATTAGTATGGCAGAAATTAGGCATGGACCCACATTTAACACTACATACTAGATAAGATCAAAATGGGTCCAAGATTTAGGCATAAAAAACAAGATCATAAATAAATTGGAGGAACATGGGATGGTTTACCTCTCAGACTTGTGGAGGAGGAAGGAGTTTGTGTCCAAGGGAGAACTAGAGACCATTATTGATCAATAAATAGAAAATTTTGATTACACCAAATTAAAAAGTTTCTGCACAAACAAAACTAATGCAAAGAAGATTAGAAGGGAAGTAACAAATTGGGAAAACATTTTTACAGTTAAAGGTTCTGATAAAGGCCTCATCTCCAAAATATACAGAGAATTGACTTTAATTTATAAGAAATCAAGCCATTCTCCAATTGATAAATGGTCAAAGGATATGAACAGACAATTTTCAGATGATGAAATTAAAACTATTTCCACTCATATGAAAGAGTGTTCCAAATCACTAGTGATCAGAGAAATGCAAATTAAGACAACTCTGAGATATCTCAATTTGACACACCTGTCAGATTGGCTAAAATGACAGGAACAAATACTGATGAATGTTGGAGGGGCTGTGGGAAAACTGGGACACTGATGCATTGTTGGTGGAGTTGTGAAAGAATCCAACCATTCTGGAGAGCAATCTCGAATTATGCCTAAAAAGTTATCAAAATGTGCATACCTTTTGACCCAGCCATACTACTACTGGGCTTATATCCCAAGGAACTACTAGAGAAGGGAAAGGGTCCTGTATGTGCCAAAATGTTTGTGGCAGCCCTTTTCATAGTGGCTAGAAGCTGGAAGATGAATGGATGTCCATCAATTGGAGAATGGTTGGGTAAATTATGGTATATGAATGTTATGGAATATTATTGTTCTGTAAGAAATGACCAACAGGAGAAATACAGAGAGGCTTGGGGAAACTTACATCAACTGATCCTGAATGAAACGAGCAGAACTAGGAGATCATTATACACTTCAACAATGATACTGTACGAGCATGTATGCTGATGGAAGTGGATATCTTCAACATAGAGAAGAGCTAATCCAATTCCAATTTATCAATGATGGACAGAATCAGCTACATCCAGAAAAGGAACACTGGGAAATGAGTGTAAACTGTTATTTTTACTTTCTGAATCCAATTTTTCCTGTGCAACAAGAAATTCGGTTCTACACATATATATTGTATCTAGAATATATTGTAATATATTTAACATGTATAAGACTGCCTGCCATCTGGGGGAGGGCGTTGGGGGAGGAAGGGAAAAAATCTGAACAGAAGTAAGTGCAAGGGATAATGTAAAAAATTACCTATGCATATGTACTGTCAAAAAAAAGTTATAATTATAAAATAAAAATTAAATTAAAAAAATGTATGTTGTTTATTATAGTGTCTTTATTGTTATGGCAGCCACTATGTTTATTTATATATTTACTTTTATGCTATGAGTTTACTCTTCCTATATGATTTATTTAAATAAAAATTCTGAGCAATAATATATTTATGCCCTTCAAGAATATACCTGTTGATTGTGAATTTTGAAACTAGATTAATCTTACATAAATAAAAGTACTATAGTGAGATATTGCCAATATAGTTTCTGTATTTTTTGCATTTATAAATGTATGTAATAGAAAATCTCAATCTCTCTCTCTCTCTCTCTCTCTCTCTCTCTCTCTCTCTCTCATTTAAGCATAGCTCATAGTTGCTATAGTGAGCATACCCAGGAACCCAACTTCACTGATGCTTTTAAAGGACCAAAGATTTTATAAAAAGCATTTTAAGTAATGTATAGAATAAATACTCCAATGAGTCCATTTATACATTTGCCTACGCTTCTGAAGACAAGGGTTGTTTTTTTTTTTTTTTTTTTTTTTCTGTTTTTATCCAAATCATTTAGATTCCCCATCTTTAAAGCTCAATGTCCTTGGATACCTCCTGTATTATCATACTTTAACTACTTACTAGTGGATGCTAACCTCTTTCTATTGTGGTAAAACACTATATTTGCAAAACACTTTTCTTGTTACATCATGGTCAACTCTTTGTGTTATTCATGAACATTTGGGGGTTCTTGGCAAATGTACTGAAATGGTTTGCCATTTTCTTGTCCAACTCATTTTACAGATCAAAAACTGAAGTGCAAAAAGGGTAAGTAACTTTCGTACAGTCACACAGCTACTATTTCTAAGGCCAGTTTTGACCTCAGGAAGATAAATCTTTCTATCCAGTGAATCACATAACTGTCTGACATTTAAAGGTTTTCAAAGGGTTTTATTCCCAACAGTATTTTCACAGACATCAATATCCCCATTTTAAAAATTATTTAAATGACGAAATGAAGATCCAGACTAGGTATGGGAATTTTCCAAGAGCATATAATTATTAAATGTCAGCTGGAATTTGAACCTAGATATTTGCATCTTGAGTTTTCTTTCTCCTATACCACAAATTCAAAACTTAGATTGACTCTACATTCCAATTTCATTTTTGTTTAATGTTTTAGTAACATAAGATCAGACTTCAACTATTATTATAATACTTAATTGTTCTTTTCATCTAAAATTGTTACAATGATTAATTTCATTAATATAGACAAGGTTTTAATTCACTATTTTATAGATTTATAGTTGTAATCATCAGTCCATAGTATATCACTTTATTTCAAAAAACTATAATTATTCATAATAATCTATGTTCCATGTAAAATTTTGGTTTTAAAAGAAAAATAGTTTTCAAGAGAATGAAAGCTTTAAAGTAGTAAAGTGACAATGAATATACAAAATACAACTAAAAAAATACCTTCTAGTTTTAGAACTTATTTAGGCATTTAATTTCTGTATGATTAGGACATCTTTGTTGTAACAATACCTTCCACTATTAATTTACTTTAGGTCTTGTGATCATTTAGAAAAGTAAAAGTATAGTTTGTATATATTCATTAATTTGCAAAATCAGTTGTAGAGGACAATTGAATACTGATTTCCAATACTTTTAATATTGATGTTTCAAAATGAGAATTTTCTATTTTCTCTTTACTTTGAACAGCTTATTTTAAGTCAAGAAGACATGACTATGATGGTTAAGATGTTGTATGAAAATATATGGATTGCAAATACTAATCCTTCTGCACCTGCAGTCATAGAAGAGTTTGGTGGTAATAATGTAGCAACTCCGCGCATTTCTGGAGGTATGTTTTTTAACTTTAAGAAATAGTATAGGACCGCATGTCTGTTAATATTTATTAGTTTTGAGAAAATATGACAAGAACTATTTCATTAATATTTGCACATCTGCCCAGGATTATCTGGTATAAAACCATTTTTATATTATAAATTTTATAATAATTATAAAATATTATATTATAAATTTTGTTATACATAAAATAAATTAATATTATAAATTTTATTATAAATAGAAGTTGAGCGTTGACACAGTTCTTTATTCCTTGTTACCTTTTACTTCTTTTCCCTTCTATGATGATTCTTAAATGTATTCATCTGCTCTCATCTGACCTTGTTTAACATTTCCAGCTATCTATTGCATGACATCAACCATAACTCTCCCTCTCCTCCCAAATCCAATCTGGTACAACGTTTATTGATTTTACATTAATTACATTTCTCTGGTATACTACTTTTTCCTCTTCTGACACACTTCCACTATCCTTGTAAGGGTCGTCTTGTATATAGGTTGTCACAATAGCCTTCAAGTTGATCTCCTTCCTTCAAGTCTGTTCCTACATTAGCCCATTCTTCACTCAGCTGCCAAGTAATCTTCCTGAAGTCCAGGTTTGACTCTATTTTCATCATTATCACCCACCTCAGTAAAACTCCATTAACTCCCTCATATCTCCAAGGTCAGACATAAAATCCCCTGATTGTCTTTTAAAGACCAAAACAGAAAAGAAAAGGGAAAATGTATATTAAAAAAACAAACAAACAAAGCCTTTTGTTTTATACATTACTTTTTCGGATCAGAGTGATATTTGGTCCTTGTTTTTTATTTAAAAGTATACTGAATCTAAAGTCAGGAGCCAAGTTAAAATCCTGTTCCTAATTAAGCATGTCACTTTAACAATTCAAGGCCTGTTTTCTCAGCTGTAAAATGGGGATCACCAGTGAAAGAAGATATATATATATATATAGGCTTTTGTAAACATCTTACTGTCTATATCATGAATATTTGGAAGAAGTTTGTTTTTTATTTTGCAGTCATTATTATGCGGCAAGCATGAGTACTGTATGATTTTACTTCAAACTTTGATTTATTCAGTAAAAAATTCTTTATCCTGTTAATTTGTGACAAATTATATGTTATGTGTGTATTCATGCATGCACACATCATACACACAGTGTAAATTTTCTAGCTGATTCTCCTATTCCTGCATAACCTAGTATATTAAATAATAAAGGATGCTAATGAAATCAAATTTTTTTCTCTGCTATGTTTGTGGTAGCATTATCTCTGGTATCTTTGATTAAAGAAGTTTTATTATATCTTAGTTATACATTCTTATCCGCTAAAGTAACTACTAAAGCTAAAGTTTCGGGAAAAAAGTGCTTTTCTGTTTTTAATTCTCATGCTTTTCATTGCCTTCAATTTTTTCTAAGGAACAACTGTAGTGACAGCAGCAGTGGTAGAAATGCATCCACGTGCACCACGTGTTAAAACTACATTAAACTTCAATTTCAGAACTGATTATATGACTTTAACTGTATATAGCCCAGATCCTAAAAATGTAAGTAATGGAAACAGGCAAAAATATCAATGTTAATTTTTAGTGGCATAATTTTTATACCAGATTTTAGACTAGTTATGAACAAAAGTGCACGAATGTGAGAAATTACTAAGGGAAAGAATATAGAAAAGAGAAAGAAATATAAGAGCTGAACTTTGGTTGATCCCCTCATTAATATGTCCAGAAATAGATGAGGAATCAATAGAAGAGATAGAAAGAACAGTTAAATTTAAAAATGGATATCTGAAGCTGAGGAATGTGGGGTGGTCAATTATGTCATGAACAACAAAGGTAAGAAGGATTACTGAAAGCGTTATTGTATTTGATGATCTGGAAGTCATTAGTGACCTTTGAGAGAACAGATTCATTAAAAAGGGGATATGCAACTCTTTCAAAAAGTTTAGCATTAAAGGAGACCTAAGACATATGTATGAGATAGAAGAATTATGGTCCTGGGGAAACCTAGTTGTGATTTATAGATAAGATGGAAAGAGCAGTTGTACCCAAGGAAGAACTGAACATATGTGTATATTTAGCATAGGAACTATTCCCCCTACCTCCATCCCTTTTTCATTTTTATGTCTTCAGTGTCTACCACAGTACCTTGTATATAATATATTTTTATGGAATTAAATGCTCCCCTTCTTAGTAGGCAAAATTTCTGATACTCTAATATTATCTGAAATCACAGGAAGCTAGATGTTCATATATAATAAAGAGATTAGTCAACAAATTACAGTGGAATAAATTTTAAAATTTGATGTATTCAACAAATATATTTCACTACTTTTCATTACAGAGGGGGGTTTTTGGCGGGGGGAGAGCAAATTAATATTTGTGCTTATTTTTTCTTCCAAATATAGACTTCTTTTGTAGATGTTCGTGATCCTCTTTTGAAACTTGCAGAGTTTAAATTGGAACAGATTTTAAGTGTTGCGAAAATGTTTACAGATGATTCAGTATTTTTTTCATTCTCTTTGAAACACTGCATATTAGAAGATAAACAGAGCCATATCCAGAATGCATCTCCACAGTATGTATAGTAATAGTTTTCTGAGTTTATACTTAATTGATATTTGATTTAATATTACAAATCTTCACCAAAATGTCATTTCCAAATCAACTTGCAAAAGAAATACCACCAGCAACAATTATAATGATAGACATTTTATATCATTTTTAATATAGAGTCATTTCAAACATGATTTCTTCATCCCTACAGCAGTCTTGGAAGATTAGTTTTCTCTATATTGTTAAACTTATTTTATAGATGCAAAATCTGAGGATAAGCAAGTTAGTTATGCTCCAGAGTGAGATAAGTAGTATCTAAGGCAGTAATTGAAAATAGGATTTTTTCTGATACCTAACTCAGCTCCCTTTCAACTCTACCACACATTTTGCTCATTAAGTCATCTTAGGTAACCATTAAGAAGCAAGTGTATGGTAGTCTGTTATCATCCCAAAGGAGATGCAATAGAGAGCTTCCAAAGAATTTTCATCATGACAAAACTTCTCTTTTCTATGTAAAAGAGTATAGATGATAATGACCAGGAGAAAACTGAAAGCTTAGAAAGGATTACATTGCTAAAGATTACAAAGTCTTGGACAAAAGACTTTGGAGGGAATTTTGGGAAACATACAATTAGGAGGATTGGAATAGGTCCTTTGTAGGAAGTGGCAACTGAACTAAGTCTTGGGGGAAAAAAGCTGAGGATTTTCTAAAGTGAGAATGAATTAGTATATTTTGAAAATGGATGATTGTTTGTAAAGTCAACAGTTATGTGCTAGGCAAAGAACTCTTTTCTTGTTCATTCATTTCAGTCACTTCTGACCCTTTATAACTTCATTCAAGGTTTTTTTTTTTTTGTTTGTTTTTTTTGTTTTTTGTTTTTTGTCAAAGATACTGGAGTGGTTTGTTATTTCCTTCTCAAGCTCTTTTTATAGATGAGGAAACAGAGACAAACAGAGTGAAGTAACATATTCAGGATCACACAGTTTCTAAGTTTTCTGAGGTCAGATTTGAACTTGGGAAGATGTCTTCCAGACTCATCTGAATACAACAGAGAGACAGAATGTAAACATCTATGAACATCCATGATATGTGCAGATTAAATTGGAGGTCACCTCAAAGGGAAGGTAGTAGCACTATAGATAATTGAGAAGGCCTCTTAGATAAGGAGGACTAGATAGAAGTTGAAACTTAAAAGTCAAGCAGTGGAGAATTTTAAACATAAGAAATATCCAGCTAAAAGGCATGAAGTTGGAAGTTGAAATGTCATGTGTGAAGAAAACAAAGTCAATTTGAATGATACATGTGATATGTGAAGAAGAATAAAATTGATTATCTTTAGAAGCTTTGAATTCATTCTTGAAAGTCTATTTGCATGTTATTTTAGAAGCCAGAAAAAGCCAGTATATCTTCTTCAATAGGGGAAGTAGCATTGTCAGATCTAGAATATTGAATTGACAGCTATATGGATAATGTATTGTAAAGGAGAGAATCTGGATCTAGGAAGCTATTGTAATAATCCAGATAGGAAATAAGGAGGACTTAGATTAGGTGATAGTTACATGAATAGAATGGAGCAAAGATTTAAGAGTTTTTATTGAGTTATAATATACAAAATTTAGCTGTGAGTAATGAGGGAGAAGGACAAGTCAGTCTGGACTGACATTGCAAATGAGGGAACTGGAAAGATATTAACATCTTCAACAGAAATAGTGACATGGGAAAGGGCACTGGGAAGAAAAGGGAATTTGGGTAAGAAAAATTGGTTTTGCAGATGACATACCCAATTTGAATTGGCAGTGGAAAATCCAATTGGAGATGTGGTGCTTGAGTTTAGGAGCACACTAGGACTAAATAGATCTATGCAAGGCCTTAACAGAAGTACAAGTTGGAACTGTGGGAATTCATGACATTGAGAGATTATTAGAAAAGGACATAACTTAGGAGAGAACCCAGGGGTACACAGACACTCAAATAACACTGCCAAGGATACTGAGAGTGCAGAAAGAGACCATTCAGGAAGATTAGGCTGATCATAAGTGTTACATGCTACAAAGAGTTAAAGAATGATGAAGATTTAAGAAAAAACAATTGGTTTCAATAATCAAAATCTTTTTACCATCCTTGGAGAGAGCAAGGAATTGATGATTAAGAGTGTGATTAAATGAGTACAATTAAAAGTGGGTGAAATAACTTTTTAGGTGTTCAGCTATAAAGAGAAAAACCTAGGATGATAGCTTGAGAAAAAGTATGGTAGGATCAAGTGAATGTCCTTTAAGAATAAAGGAGATCAAGACATTTTTTAAGCAGGAAGGGGCAACTGTATAAGACTAAATTATGTAATATTTGGTGATAGGGCACTTACTCCATGTCCAGGCAGTATGCTAAGTGCTGAGTATAAAAGAAATGGCCAAAAAAAAGTTCCTGTTCTCAGATTATTGATTTGGTATTTCTAAGAATGAGGAATGATGGGGAAATGCCTGGTAGGAAGAATACATAAGTAAATATACACATACATAATGAGAGAAAGGGGGAGGATGCGATATAATCTATAGATGTAATAACAGAAAAAGGGAGAAGAGTTCAAATTTAGTGTTCAAGACATTTCCCCAGAAATAAGGAAGAAAAAAAAAACAACTCAGAATATAGCCTTTTAATTAGAGAACAGAATTCAAAACATTACAAAGGAATAGAAATAGCCAGAAAAGAAAGCATTCAGATACTATAGTACTGCAGGGAGGATTGCAGAAGACATAGCTGCTATCACATTAAATCAGTGGAGGGCTCTGAATATATTGTTCTGGAGGCAGAAGAACTGGGATTATAATCAAGAATAATCTTTACAGGTATTATCCTGGGGGATGGAGGGGAAGAGGGAAGAGGCATTTACTAAAATGGAGAGCTTTCAAGCATTTCTGATGAAATGATCAGAGCTGAACAGAATAATCTGACTTTAAAATGCAAGACTTAAGCAAAAAAAGATAAACATTAAAAACAGTCATGTTAAAGTAATGTTAAACTGTTCATTTCTATGGGATACATGTTATTTATAGGAACTTAGTCATTATTAGGGTGGTTAGACGGATTCTACAAAAAAGAAAGACCATAAGAATGAATTGATCATGTTAGGATGATAGGTGAGAAAGGAGGATACCCTGAAAGAAGGGGGATGGGAGAGAATGAGAAAAAGTCTTCTCACAATAAAAAAGACAAATAATGAAGAGTTTTTACAGTGGAGGGGGAAATAGTAGCAGGATTGTGTTATACTTAAAACTTCCAGGGAAATACATATCTACCTATAAACATATACAACATACAATAAATAAATAAAACTCTGTTATTCAACAGAAAAGTAGGTAAACTGTCATGAGAAAGGGGGGGATGGATAATAAGAAAGATCATATAAAATCAGGTAGTGGTGTTGAGGGCGGTAGCTCCTTGGTATTCCTTGTTTGATCTCCAACTTCCTTTGGGACTTGGACCTTTGATACAAGATCTGGTCAAACTAGTCTGGGCTTGTACCAGCCCCCCACTGGATCTGAGCTGGCTTGGATAAAGCCCGCCAAAAATCTGGCCTTCTAGGAATTAACCCGAGCTCCGCCCATTATTTCTTCAAGCAGATAAAAAGAGCAAAGCTAGAACCGGCTTTGGTTCAGAGATTTGAAAGATGCCAGCCAAGATGCTCGCATCAGAGATTCTCTGTCCCCGCCGCTTTCGGTGTATATTTTCCTCTATCTAATGCCTTTTACTAACCAGACCTTAACCTTGCTTCCAAACCTGCAATAAACATCTTTTACCCATCTAGGTTTTCGGGCCTGTAAATTCATTTACAGGGGACTCTCACCGCCGCTAGACCTGATTTAACTTTGTATCCTTGAGCAGAATCCTAAGGGGGTTGCAGGGGAGCTCCATGTGACTTCCTGTACCCCGAATCCTGCCACTAGACCTCACTTAATCCTATTGAGGTATATACCTCATTATTAGGTATTTATCTCATGATTTGGTTCAAGTTACCTCATCATTTTGAGGTCCCCTATTACCTCATCAGTGGTAAGAAGCAAAATAGACTTTAGAAGAGGGACAGGATTAAAAAAAGAGAAAGATAAACAAGAAAATAGAAGGGAGGAAAATGTATAGTTAGTAATCAAAATTGTGAATGTGAATGGGATAATCTCACCCATAAAAGGAAAGCAGATAACAATGTTTTTAAAACCAGAATCTAACAATGTTGTTTACAAGAAACACTTGAAACTGAGAGACACTCAGTTAAAATGAGGGACTGGAACAGAATCTAATGCTTCAATTGAAATAAAAAAAAAAGCAAGAAAAGCAATCATGATTTCTGACAAAGCAAAAGCAAAAATAAATCTAATTGAAAATACAAGCAGGGAAACTACATATGGCTAAAAAGCCCTCTCAGAACTAGATAAATAGCCATAAAATAAGAAATAAGTTAAAGAGATGAATAAAATCTTAGAAAACTCAAAAGAAACTGTAGGGGAACAGAAAGAACTATATACTTTTTTCTTTTCAAAGTCTAAATGGAACTTTCACAAAAATTGACAATGTGTTAGAGCATTAAAAATCTTGTAATGAAATGAAGAAAAACTAAAAACACCCTTTTAGAGAATAATGCCATAAAAATTATGTACAATAATGGGTCATGGAAGCATAGAATAAAATTAATTTGAAATTAAATCAAAGAATGAGTGCATTAAAGAAATAATAATGTCGTTAAAGAGAATGATAACCATGAGACATCGTTCCAAAATTTGTGGATCCCAAAGCATCCAAAACAGTACTTAAGGGAAAATTTGTATCTTTAAATCAATAAAAGAGAAAAAAGAGATCAGTGAATTGGGCATCAAACTAAAAAACAAATGAATTAGAAAAAGAACAACATAAAAATTCTCAATTAAACACCAAATTGGAAATCCTGATAATTAAAGGAAAGAGTAATAAAATTGAAAGTAAAAAAAAAAAAAAAAGAATTACTAAATAAAACTAAGATCTGGTGTTATGAAAAAAACCAACAAAAGAGACAAATCATTTCTTAATTTTATTTTTTAAAATTACCAATATCAAAAATGAAAAGGATGAATGTACCATCAGTAAAGATGAAATTATCAAGGATTATTTTACCCAATTATGTGCAAGTAAAGCTTAGTGAAGTGGATGAATACATAACAAAAACATAAACTGTTTAGATTGACAGAAGAGAAATAGAATACTTGAATAAAATTTGCAAGGGAATCCTACCAAATATTTAAGAAACGACTAATCCCAATACTTTATAAACTGTTTGACAAATTAGGTAAGGGCCTTATTTCAAATTCCTTTTATGACATTCTTAATGGTTTTAATAGCGAAACCAAGCAGAGCAAAAAAAGGAAAGTAAATTCAAATCAATTTTCTCAGTGAATATCTATGCAAAAACTTCATGTAAAATACTAATGATGAGGAGTAAACTGAGGTCCTAAACCGAGATGGGTCAGTTTCTTTCAAGATGTTCCCAAAGTCCCAACAGGCTGGTCCTTTAGTGAATGAATTTCCCTACTTAAAGCTGTGTAGAAACAAAGTCTTTATTGATTAGAATGGAAACACCGGAGAGTTGGTGGGCAAAATGGTTGCAAGGTACAAGGCCAAGAAATAAAGAATAGATTTTTGAGGATTCTGTTTTATACAAGAGCACAATCATTCAGATGCAGTGATGTAAGGAGGTTCCTGAGAGTGATGTAAATAAGATAAGGATTCTCTTGTTATCTTTTGGGGAAAGACAGAAGTCTCTTCCCAAAAAGGAATTTCCTGTTGGCATTTGGTCTATTTGAGCAGATTAGAATGGGGTTTGTAAAACCCCATCCAGCTTAGATAGCGCAAACTAGTTTGACCAGATCTTGTAATCAAAGATCCAAGTCCCAAAGGAAGTTGGAGATCAAACAAGGAATATCAAGGGGCTACCACCCCCATCATTTGTAGGTAAGTAAAAGCAATATATCAAATAAATTATATACTCTGACCAGGTGAGATTTATACTAAGAAGGCAAAGTTAGTTCAATATTAGAAAAACTATCCACATAATTGATTATATTATTAATAAAAACAATAAAAATCATGTGATTTCATTAATACATAGAAAAAGTTTTTGACAAAATATAATACACATTCCCATTAAAAATTAAATCACATTAATTTAAAATTAATAGAGCCATTCTTAAAAGATCAAGTATATATCCAAAACCAAGAGCAGTAGTGGAAACAAATTTGAAACCTTCCCAAGAAGATCAGGGTGTAGCAAACAAGGATGTTCATTGTCACTATTATTATTTAATAGTGTAGTAGAAATGCCAGCTATAGTAATAAGACAAGAAAAAGAAATTAAAGGAATAAAAAAGAGGCAATGAGGAAACAAAAGTCACTCTTGGCAGATTATGCAATGCCTTAAGAAACCCCCTAGGGAATCAACTGAAAAACGAATGGAAAACAAATGCACAACTTTTAGCAGAGTTGTAGATTATAAAACAGACCCAGATAAATTATCAGTTCTATAAAGTGATATTAAAGAAATCCAGCAGCAAGAGAAAGAGAAATTCTGTTTGAAATAATTGCAGATAATACAAAATACTTGGCAGTATTTTGCCACGATGAATCCAGGGACTAAATGCACACAATTTAAACATTCTTCAGACAAATAAAAAATCTAAATAGATGGCATATTCACTGTTTATGGATAGGTTGAGCTAAAATAATAAAAATGACAATTCTGCCTAAATTAATTTACTTATACATAGTGCTATACCACCAAGCAACTAAAGAATTATTTTGTAGAGCTAGAATAAATAACAATTCATCTGGAAAAACAAAAAGTCAAGAATATCAGGAAACCATTGACGAGCAGCAGGGGGTTTATGGGGGAGGGAGAAGTGGTAAAAGGTAACCTATCACTACCATATTTCAGTCTATATTACAAAGTGATCATCAAAACAGTCTGCTACTGAATAAAAAATCAAGATTATGTACACAGGAGTAAATGAACATAAGTGTTTGACAGATCTGAAGATCTAAGCTTGGGGCTAAAAGCTCACCATTTGTGAAAAATTGCTGGGAAAATGGGAATGTAGTTTAACAGTAATGAGGCATAGATCAACATCACATCATATACCTAGGTGAAGTTAAAATGTATAGTGGATTTAGATACAAGATGTGATACCATGAGCAAATTAGGAAAACATGGACCAATTTCCTTGTCAGGGTTATGCATTAAGGAATAATTTATGAACAAACAAGAGCTAGAGAGTCAAATGGGAACACAATTTTGGATACATGAAATTTAAAAGCTTTTGCATAAACAAAGCTTTATATCAGGCTCTTCTGATAAAAGCATTCTTCTTTTTTCTTATTTAAAGTTCTTTTTTATTATTAATTTTATAATTATAATTTTTGACAGTACATATGCATAAGTAATTTTTTTTTTTTACATTATCCCTTGTATTAATTTTTCCAAATTTTCCCCTCCCTCCCTCTACTCCCTCCCCTTGATGACAGGCAATCCCAGATATATTAAATATGTTACAGTATAACCTAGATACAATATATGTGTGTAAAACCAAATTTCTTGTTGCACGGTAAGAATTGGATTCTGAAGGTATAAGTAACCTGAGTAGAAAGACAGTAGTGCAAACAGTTTACATTCAATTCCCAGTATTCCATTTCTGGGTATAGCTGTTTCTGTCCATCATTGATCAAGTGGAAGTGAATTAGATCTTCTTTATGTTGAAGATATCCACTTTAATCAGAATATATCTTCATACGGTATCATTTTTGAAGTGTATAGTGATCTTCTGGTTCTATTCATTTCACTCAGCATCAGTTGATGTAAGTCTCTTCAAACCTCTCTGTATTAATCCTGCTGGTCATTTCTTACAGAGCAATAATATTCCATAACCTTCATATACCATAATTTATCCAACCATTCTCCAATTGATGGGTATCCATTCATTTTCCAGTTTCTAGCCACTATGAAAAGAGCTGCCACAAACATTTTGGCACATACAGGTCCCTTTCTCTTCTTTGTGATATAAGCCCAGTAGTAGCACTGAAAAGCATTCTTTTTAAAATACAGAGAGAACTGAGCCAAATTTATAAAAATGCAAGCCATTCTCCTATTGACAAATGGTCAAACTATATATGAATAGGCAGCTCTTAGAAGAAATGAAAGTTGTTGACAATTACATTTAAAATGCTCTTAAATTACTACTGATAAGAGAAATGAAAATTAAAATAACTCTGAAATACCATCTCATACCTATCAGATTGTCTAATATGACTGAAAAAGAGAAAGACAAATACTTGAGGGAATATGGAATTTTGGGAAGACTAATGCCTTGTTGATATATTGTGAACGGTCCAACCACTATGGACAACAATTTGGAACTATATATAATGGGTTATAAAATTGTACATACCTTTTCACCTAGCAATACTATTATTAGGTCTTTAGCTCAAAGAGAAGAGGAAAAGGACCTATTTTTTTTTCCCTTTTGAGGCTGGGGTTAAGTGACTTGCCCAGGGTCACAAAGCTAGAAAGTGTTAAGTGTCTGAGGCCAAATTTGAACTCGGGTCCTCCTGAATTCAAGGCTGGTGCTCTATCCACTGCGCCACCTAGCTGCCCCAAAAGGACCTATTTGTACAAAGATAAATATATTAGCTCTTTCAATTCAAATTCAAATTCAAAATTTGTCAGTGAATAGCCAAACAAGTTGTGGTATATAATTTTAATGGCATGTTGTTATATTGTAAAAAATGACAAACAGGATGATTTAAAAAAAAAAACCTAAATGTATATGAATTCATGCAAAATCAAATTTATTCAAAATCATGCAAATTTGTGCAAAAGTGTGAAGTGAGCAGAATCAGAACATTTTTCACAATGATGCAATATTGTAAGGTTGACTGATTGTGAAACACTTAGCAAAAGAGTCTCAAGACAATTTCAAAGGACCTATGATTTTAAAAATAAAAGATTTCTCTCTATTTCCCTTGAATACAATTTGAAGCATGCTTTTTTTTTTAAACTTTTTTCCCTTCATTTTCTTTCACAAAGTGGGCAATATTAGAAATAGGTTTTGTATGCCTTCACAGATATTAATATCAAATTGCTTTCCTTTTCATGGGGGGGGGGATGGAGGAGAGCATGATTGGTGTTAGGAAGAAAATTTGGAACTTAAGATTTCAAAGAATGAATGTAATATATTTTTTGCATGTAATTGTGAAATATTCAAGAAATAAAAATACATTTTAATGAAAAGGAAACTATCACGTAGTGAGAATTTAAAGAAAGTAGAAATGGTTCCTTTATTGCCTTCTTAGGACAACTTTTTCTTTAAAATACATTAAATTTGCTAGCACTTAAGCTATAATCTCAGGAAAAATAGGATTTATTTTTAACCCTATTTTATGTCATGCACTGTGTCAGATGAAACTTTTGTATCATTTCCTAGAATAATTTTTTTTAATGTATACATTTATAAAAAAAAAAAGCTGTTATGGTGAAATAACTTTATCAAAATAATTTTTTAAAAATAACAATCTTAAGAGACTTAAGTCTCCATGGTTATGTTATAAGTGTGCTACTTAATGCTTTCATTGTTATACTAAGTGAAACATCTCCACAGTATTCATCATATAGTTTAAAAAATTAAGGAAATCTTTGAGTCTGTAGTCATTCGTTAGATGTGGTACATATTGAAATTGCCTCTATGTAGAAATGATGCAATCATTTCTTTCAGAATGATTGGACTTACAGTTGGCTTTGAAAGAAAGGATATGATGGATGTAAGATACAAACGAAATAAAGATGGTATTGTGGTCGATGTAATTTTACAAGAGCTATATCTGTGTGCAAGTATAGAATTCCTGAATGCAGTTGGAGATGTCTTTATTACAGCCTATTTTAGTGGTGTTGGAGAGGCAGGAAGTTTCCAGCCAGTATCCTCAAAAGAAGGTAAGTTATTAGTATATACTAATCTGATGGCTTACAATTAATTTTGCTTTAGTGTTACAAAAGATTTGTTTCTTTGTGAAATTATAAATGTGATTGTAATGGCTTTTCCATATTTTAATATTATGTGATCTTAGAAGTTTTTGGTTTTGTTGGTTTTTATTGGTAAATAAATCATTCCATTTTAAAATGTGTGTGAACACACACACACACATATATGCACGTAAAGAAACAATTTAGGAAATTTAAATATACATCTTAACTTTACCATAATATTGTTAATATTATAGCCAAAGCCCACTATGGAATCATGAAACAGCATAATAAATTGATAAATAATAAATTAATTAAATAAAAATTCTTTAATATTTCACTGCTTCTGATTTTTATCTGTGTGAGTATTCCCTTTATTAATGCAAGTAGTACATTATTCATGAATTAGATGGTCTTTGAAAGTTTGGGGGAAACTATTCATGGCTCATAGTGTTAATCTAGTGATGAGCTTCCAAAAATCTAGCTAGCCTGGTCCTTAAATGCTAAACATTAGAGTTCATACTCATTTTAAATATATAAAATATCAGCAGAATCTAGCTTTGTTAGTACTAATACAAGATATAATGTTAATATTTAGTATGTTATTTTATTTTTAGTGCAATTAGATATGGAAGAGAAATGGGAAATGAATATTTTGATTAAAAACCCAGAAATTGTGTTTGTGGCTGATTTGTCAAGGCATGATGCTCCGGCATTAGTACTTACAACACAGTGTGAAATCTGTTGGAAATGGACACCATTTCTAAACACAGTAACTGCTGCAATTAAAGATCTCCAAATAAGAGCATGTCCGTTTCTCCCAGGAAAGAGAGAAGGCAGAGTCACTACGGTTTGTATTCACTTTTAATATCTTAGTTCAAATTACTTTATTTTTAAATGTTGTGTTTTTGTTTTTTTCATCTGTAATTTCCCCAAATATATACTTTCTCTATCCAGGGAGCTATCACTTTCAACAAAGAAAAATAAAGAGGCAAAAAAAAAGCTTAGCAAAATTAAGATCATATCGATGATATTTGATAGTGTCTGCAATATTCAACACTGTTAATCCCCTACCTCTTCAAGGGGAGGGACACGTATTTTCTTAACTTTTCTGTTCACTGTACCTTGACCATATTAGTTGTATTGATTTATATTTCCATTTTGAAAAATAAACTTCTTTTGTTTTCTCATAATATATCATTTCTAGTGTATTCCTCTACCATCCTACTCTTTTTAGCAAAGAATAAATGAGATGTGGGGGGGGAAAGTCTTTAAGCAAAGTCAACTTCAGAGAAATTTTGTTATTTGTATTTTTCTACACTCAGGGTCCCTTGATTACATAGAAGGGAGATTGAAATGCCTTCTTGTATTTCTTCTTTACAGCCAATTTTGAACATCACAGTTTTAGAACATTTAGTATTAACTATTTTATTGTTGTTTTTCCAGTTTATAATGTTGTAATAATTGTATAATTTTTTACCTCGACCTCCAATTAGAAAGGAAGTAAATTCCTTGAAAAGGCTCCCTACAATAGATGCATCCACTTTCTCTCCTTTTACTCTGTCTTCTTAAATCCCTTACAGTCTGACTTCTGGCCTCATCAGTTCACTGATAAAAAATACAAAAAGAGATAAAAGACAGTCCCTGCTCTTTGGGAGTTCACAATCTAATGGATGCAGCATACAATAAAATACGTACAAAGCATACAATATATAAAATAACTTATTATCTTATATATTATTAATATTTATTAATAGAGGGAGAGCACTAAATTTAAGAGGGTTGGGAAAGGTCTCTAACAGATGATGAGATTTTAGTTGGAACCTAAAGAAACGTAGGGAAGGAATTAGGGAGAGATGAGAAGGAAGAGGACAAGAGACTATGCCTACAACTGAAGGGAAAGCATGCATTCGTGGAACAGCTAGGAAGCCAGCGTCACTGAATCAAAAGGAAGATGTCGGCAAGTCAAGGGTAAAAAAGCCTGCAAAAGAAGAAGGGAGCTGTTGGAATGCCAAAGAGAGTAGTAGTGTCCTTCTACAGACGAAAAGAAATCACTTGTGTGGAAAAGTGACATGATTAGACCTGTGCTTTAGGAATATCAGGATGAATGGAGGAGTAGAGAGAGACTTGAGGAAGGCAGAACCACCAACCACTCTTTTAATAGTCCAAATTTGAGGTGATGAGACCCTGCACCAAGGTAATGGCAGTGTCAGAAAAGAGAATGGGGTGTACTGAAGAAATGTTTCAAAGAGGAAATCAACAGACCTTTGGACAAGCTTTAGACATAAAGGGGAGAGAAGATAGAATAATCCCTGAGTTGTAAGCCTTAGAGATTGAGAAATTGGTGCTACATTCTAAAATAACAAATAGAAGGTAGGAAGAAAAAGGGAAAGATTTACAGAGAAAGATAATGAGTCTGATTGGGTATATTCAGAAACAATCAGTTCTTTTTCTAGGTATGGATAATATTTTTCATAATAAGACCTTCAGAGTTGTCTTGGATCCTTGTATTCCTGAGAAGAGCAAATTCATTCACAACTGGTCATCCCACAACATTGCTATTACAATGTACATAGTTCATTTTACATGAGCTCTTGGAAGACTTCGTAGGTTTTTCTAAGAGGATCTTGCTCATCAATATGCCATCCCTTCTATCACTATCCCCTTCTGCATTCCTGCAGGGTAAAAGAGATTTCTATTCCCTTATGGAGTATGTACTTTATTTCCTCTTTGAGCCAGTTTTGATGGGAGAAAAGTTCATTCACTCTACCTTTACTGCCACTGTAAATCCTGTTTTTCTTGCCTTTTTTATGGCAGATAATTGATATCATTCTACTTCTCCATTTCCTTTCTTACATATATCTCGCCCCTTAAATTTTTAAAGATATTATCCCTTTGTATTGAACTCATACCTGTGCTCTCTGTCTATATGTACTCCTAACTGCCCTAATAATGAGGAAATTCTTATGAGTTTGAAGTGTTATTCTCATATAGGAATGTAAACAGTTTAACTTTATTATAAAGTTCCCTAAAATTTCCTTTTCCTAATTACCTGCTTATGTTTCTCCTGTATTTGAAAGTCCAATTTTTTTTATTCAGTCTGGTCTTTTCATTGTGAATGTTTTAAAGCCTTCTATTTCATTGCATGTCCACCTTTTCCCCTAAAGGATTATACTCAGTTGCTGGATAGGTGATTCTTGATTATAATCCTAGCTCCATTGCTGTCCAGAGTATCATATTCCAAGCCCTTTCATTCTTTAATGTAGAAGCTGCTAACACTTGTGTTATCCTGACTGTGACTTCAGTATATTTGAATTGTTTCTTTCTGGATGCTTTCATTATTTTCTCTTTCATCCGGGAGTTCTGGAATTTGGTTATATTATTCCTGGGAGTTTTAAATCTTGCTATGTTTTTTAGGAGGTGATTAGTGAATTCTTTCAATTTCTATTTTACCCTCTGGTTCTAGAATATTAGGAGAGGTTTCTTGAGGATTTCTTGCAAGATGGTGTCTAGGCTCTTTTTGTTTTTTGATTATGGTTTTCATGGTATACCAGTAATTTAAAAATTCTCTCTAGAGCTGTTTTCTACATCAATTGTTTTTCCATTGAGACATTTTAAAAAATTATTTTGTATTTTTTTCATTTTTTTGGCTTTGCTTTATTGTTTCATGATTTCTCTTTAAGCCATTAGCTTTCACTTGCTAAATTCTAATGTTTTGGGAGGAGGGTTATTTATTTTTAATTTATTTATTGAACTAAATACAAAATAAGAAAAAAAATAAAAAAAGAAAGAAAAGAAAAACAAAACAAAACTTTGTCATATGCCCAACAGAACATCAGGGAGGGTTCAAAATATATTACAATCATTTTCCATATCATGAAAGTATATATAATAATAGAAGAAATTATATTCATTAGAATCCATTTTTTCTTTTCTTCCAGATAGGTTATTATTTTGTTCTCTACAGCACATGTTTTACTTTATTCTCTTTTTCCTCTTTCATCTACCTCGTGCAAGCAGGCTATAGTTAAACACAAATACATACATACACACACATTTATATAAGCCCATATACATATACCTGTATCCATATGTACACATATATAGACCTACATGCATACATATCCACATATACTCCGACATACACATAAACACATAAGTGTGCATTTATCTATATGTAAAGATGTATATAAAACAATATTAATATGGCTGACATATAATATAGATTTCTCTCTTAATTGGATATTTTAAGTTTTGGCCTTTTCTGACATCAGTTTCTTTTCCTTATAAATTCTACTTCTGATCATTGTTATAGTGTTTATATCTCTTATTTCCTATCCCTTCTAACTCTTCTATGTTAATTCTCCTCCTTAACTTTTTTGCTAATACTTAATCTCCCTCACTGTTGGATCCCTCCCCTTTCTTCTCCCCCCCAGATACCCTTTTCTTCCCTCTTTATCCCATACCCATTAATCTACACACCTTTTCTATTGACATAAATCTATACATCCTTTTATAGCCAACCTTATCTTATTCCCTCTCCCATTGCCTCTCTCCTATTTCCTTATAGATTTTGGAGGGTGTTTTATACCCTTCATGGTATATATGTATTGTTGCCTATTTAACCCATTCCCAATGTAAATTAGTTTTCAGAACTACTATCCTCCCCCTACCCCATGCCTCTGAATCTCATTTGTATAACATGATTACTAATTTTAGCTCTTCCTCAAAAGTTTTGCTTTTTTAGAGTTAGAGCATATTCATTTCTGCCCTAATCTTTCTTTTAAGCTACCCAATTAATGATGTCAATCTTAAGACACATGCTATACATTTCTATGTTTAAAAAAAAAAAAAAAAACCAGAAACAATTTGTCCATGTTAAGTTCCTTGAAATTAATCCTTTATATTGACTCATATATTAAATTTTCTGATTTGGTTGATAGAAAGTGCTGAAAATCTGCAAGTTTATTGCATGTCAATTTTTTTTTCATTCATTATGGGGGGCAAATTGTGATATTTTCAGCCTCAGACCTAATTCTTTTGATTGTCAATATATATGATTCCAGGATCTGTGGTCTTTTATTGTGGCTACTGATAAGTCCTGTACTTATTTTCTTCTTTAAGATACTGTATGTATCTTCTTTACTAGTTGGTTAACTTTTTTTTCATAATATCTGTTTTTGGGGGATGGTATTAATTTTGTTTTCTTTTGTTTGCTTATTTTTTAATTTTTCCTTCAGTCTCTCTCATTTGATTTTTAAAATCTTTTTTGAGCTCTTCTGTAAATTCTTTCTGGGCAGGTAGCCATTTAATGTTATTCTTTCAGGTCGAAGAAGCTTTTTTTTTTTACTTCAGTATCCTCGTCTGAAGATGAACCCCAGGCTTCCCAATAGTAGTTTTTTCTATGTATTATATTGCATGATACATTTACATGGTTGGTTTTTTTTTCTTTTAATGTAAAATATTATTGTAAACACTTCTAATCTTGATGTGGGAGGATGGCGCCGCTGCCTTCACTTCAGCTCTCCCCTCTCACTTTGAACTCCTTACCAAAAGTTCTCCTCCTACAAAAGTGGGCAGCATCTGTCTGCTTTAGTACTCACTGGGTGTGTTGGTTCTTTCTTGCCAGGACCATGTCTTTGTCGCACAGCTGGGCCTGGCCTTACTGATCAGCCTTACTTATTCTGTCCAGATTCAGACCCAACTTCTCATACTGTCCCGGAGGTGAAAATTTCTGTGGTTGGAGCTAAGGTTCCTGCAGAACCCAGCTAGCCCCAGGGGTCCAGCCTTCTATGCAGCTAGCCTGGAGGTGTACATATTTCATACTGGTTAATATTCAGCCTGGGGTTGGTTTTGAGTTGGTTTCCCTGGAGGACCTCTGTTCTCTCCCTAGTCATCTTTGTTTTTAACCAGTCTGTATTCTCCCTGAGGCACAATTTGGTTCTCTTTATGGGGAAAATTTGGAGAACTTGAAATTTGCTGACCTACTAAGTGATCTTCCCAGAATCCTCCCCTAGGTTCTGATTTTAATAGTTTTTATTTACCAGATATATGCATGGGTAATTTTACAACATTGACAATTGCCAAACCTTTTGTTCTAATTTTTCCCCTCCTTCCCACCCCCCCAGATGGCAGGTTGACCAATACATGTTAAATATGTTAAAGTATAAATTAAATACATTATATGTATACATGTCCAGTTATTTTGCAGTACACAAAGAATCGGACTTTGAAATAGTTTACAGTTAGCCTGTGAAGGAAATAAAAAATGCAGGCAGACAAAATTAGAGAGATTGGTAGTGGTTCAAAGTCATCTCCCAGAGTTCTTTTGCTGGATTCACACCATCCACATAGTTTTATGATTGATACCGTTTAATAGAAAGTATTATTTCTATAGTACTAGGAATGCTATTACTTGTTATTTGGGTTTTTTCATGTTTCTTTTTTACTTATTACTACTTTTTCCCCATTAGGTTCTTGAGATTTTACAACTTTTATTCCTCCAAATACATTTTTTGAAAAAATTTTGTCTTTTTCTTTAAAAGATCCCCTCCTTAATTTAAAAAATGGTATTGAATTAAAATTTTACACTTAGTTATCATTTTGTTATATCAGTGTGGTCTAATTGTGAACATTTTAGTGAAATTAATTTTCTCACTTTTATTGATTATCTCTCTAATTTAATTGGCATCTATGTGGCACAGTGGATAGAGTGACAGGTCTGGAGTAAGGAAGACCTGAGTTAAGATTTGAATTCAGAGACTTAGCAGTGTGACTTTGGGCAAGTCATTTAACCTTGTTTGCTTTTGTTTCTTTATTAGAGAAGGAAATAGCAAATCACTCCAATATTTTTGTCAAGAAAATCCCCAAAGGGGGTCATCAATTGTTGGACACAAATGAACAACAAAATATCAGTTTTATTAATATAAACCTTTAGTAAATAGGGACAATTTTATCTATTTGTTTATGTACCTTTAATTATGTTCAGAACTATGTCAAGTAACATAGAGTTCCCTTTTTGTCTTTGCTTTTGCTGTGTTTATTGAGAAAGTTCCTAATTTTTTATTTTTTATTTTTTTTACCATTTTAAATAATGTTAACTTTTGGGTTGAGAGACTTTTCTTTTTTTTCTTTTTTTATTTTTTTTATAATATTATCCCTTGTATTCATTTTTCCAAATTATCCCCCCCTCCTTCTATTCCCTCCCCCCGATGACAGGCAATCCCATACATTTTACATGTGTTACAATATAGTCTAGATACAATACATGTGTGTGAATATCATTTTCTTGTTGCACAATAAACTTTAGATTCCGAAGGTACATGTAACCTGGGCAGACAGATATTAGTGCTAACAATTTACATTCACTTCCCAGTGTTTCTTCTCTGGGTGTAGCTACCTCTGTCCATTATTGATCAACTGGAAGTGAGTTGGTTTTTCTTTATGTTGAAGATTTCCACTTCCATCAGAATACATCCTCATACAGTATTGTTGTTGAAGTGTACAGCGATCTTCTGGTTCTGCTCATTTCACTCAGCATCAGTTGATTTAAGTCTCTCCAGGCCTCTCTGTATTCCTCCTGCTGGTCATTTCTTACAGAGCAATAATATTCCATAACCTTCATATGCCATAATTTATCCAACCATTCTCCAACTGATGGACATCCATTCATCTTCCAGTTTCTAGCTACTACAAAAAGAGCTGCCACAAACATTTTGGCACATATATGTCTCTTTCCGCTCTTTAGTATTTCTTTGGGATATAAGCCCAGTAGTAGCACTGCTGGGTCAAAGGGTATGCACAGTTTGATAACTTTTTGGGCATAATTCCAGATTGCTCTCCAGAATGGCTGGATTCTTTCGCAACTCCACCAGCAATGTATCAGTGTCCCAGTTTTCCCACATCCCCTCCAACATTCATCATTCTTTGTTCCTGTCATCTTAGCCAATCTGACAGGTGTGTAGTGGTATCTCAGAGTTGTCTTAATTTGCATTTCTCTGATCAATAGTGATTTGGAACACTCTTTCATGTGAGTGGAAATAGTTTCAATTTCTTCCTCTGAGAATTGTCTGTTCATATCCTTTGACCATTTATCAATTGGAGAATGGTTCGGTTTCTTATAAATTATGGTCAGTTCTCTATATATTTTGGAAATGAGACCTTTGTCAGAACCTTTGTTTTTAAAAATATTTTCCCAATTTGTTACTTCCCTTCTAATCTTGTTTGCATTAGTATTATTTGTACAGAAACTTTTTAGTTTGATGTAATCAAAATCTTCTATTTTGTGATCAATAATGATCTCTAGTTCTCCTCTGGTCATAAATTCCTTCCTCCTCCACAAGTCTGAGAGGTAGACTATCCTCTGTTCCTCTAATCTATTTATTATCTCCTTCTTTATGCCTAAATCATGGACCCATTTTGATCTTATCTTGGTATATGGTGTTAAGTGTGGATCCATATCTAATTTCTGCCATACTAATTTCCAGTTTTCCCAACAGTTTTTTCCAAATAATGAATTTTTATCCCTAATCTTGGTATCTTTGGGTTTGTCAAAGATTAGATTGCTATATATGTACCCTTTTTTGTCCTTTGTATCTAATCTGTTCCACTGATCTACCGGTCTATTTCTTAGCCAATACCAAATGGTTTTGGTCACTGCTGCTATATAATATAGCTTTAGATCAGGTACACTTAGACCACCTTCCTCTGAGTTTTTTTTCATTAGTTCCCTTGCAATTCTCGACCTTTTATTCTTCCATATGAATTTTGTTGTTATTTTTTCTAGGTCATTGAAATAGTTTCTTGGGAGTCTGATTGGTATAGCACTAAATAAATAGATTAGTTTGGGGAGTATTGTCATCTTTATTATATTCGCTCGGCCTATCCAAGAGCACTGAATGTCTTTCCAATTATTTAAATCTGATTTTATTTTTGTGGCAAGTGTTTTGTAATTTTTCTCATATAATTCCTGACTTTTCTTTGGTAGATGGATTCCCAAATACTTTATACTCTCAACATTTGTTTGGAATGGAATTTCTCTTTATATCTCTTGCTGTTGCATTTTGTTAGTGATATATAAAAATGCCGAGGATTTGTGTGGATTTATTTTGTATCCTGCCACTTTGCTGAAATTTTGAATTATTTCTAGTAGCTTTTTAGCAGAGTCTTTGGGGTTCTCTAAGTATACCATCATGTCATCTGCAAAAAGTGATAGTTTAATTTCCTCATTTCCTACTCTAATTCCTTGAATCTCTTTCTCGGCTCTTATTGCCGAGGCTAGCGTTTCTAGTACTATATTGAATAGTAATGGTGATAGTGGGCAACCTTGTTTCACTCCTGATCTTATAGGGAAAGGTTCTAGTTTATTTCTATTGCATATTATGCTTACTGAAGGTCTTAAATATATGCTCCTGATTATTCTAAGGAATAGTCCATTTATTCCTATACTCTCAAGAGTTTTTAGTAGGAATGGATGTTGGATTTTGTCAAATGCTTTTTCTGCATCTATTAAGATGATCATATGGTTCTTATTAATTTGATTATTAATATGGTCAATTATATTAATAGTTTTCCTAATATTAAACCAGCCCTGCATTCCTGGAATAAATCCTACTTGATCATAGTGTATTATCCTGGAGATGATTTTCTGAAGTCTTTTTGCTAATATCTTATTTAAGATTTTAGCATCAATATTCATTAAGGAGATTGGTCTATAATTTTCTTTCTCAGTTTTCGATCTACCTGGTTTAGGTATTAGTACCATGTCTGTGTCATAAAAGGAGTTTGGTAGGACTCCTTCATCCCCTATTTTTTCAAACAATTTATATAGCATTGGGGCTAATTGTTCTTTAAATGTTTGGTAGAATTCACATGTGAATCCATCTGGCCCTGGGGATTTTTTCCTGGGGAGTTGATTAATAGCTTGTTCTATTTCTTTTTCTGAAATGGGACTATTTAAGCAATTTATCTCCTCCTCTGTTAATCTAGGGAGCCTATATTTTTGGAGGAAGTCATCCATTTCACTTAAGTTATCAAATTTATTGGCATAAAGTTGGGCAAAGTAACTCCTTATTATTTCTCTAATTTCCTCTTCATTGGTGGAAAGATCCCCCTTTTCATTTGTAAGACTATCAATTTGATTTTCCTCTTTCTTTTTTTTGATCAAATTTACCAAAGGTTTATCTATTTTATTGGCTTTTTCACAAAACCAACTCTTGGTTTTATTTATTAATTCAGTAGTTTTTTTACTTTGAATATTATTGATTTCTCCTTTTAATTTTTGTATTTCAAGTTTAATTTTTGGTTGGGGGGAGAGACTTTTCAATATAAAGTTTAGGTTTATGGTTTGTCAAGTTTTTTTTTTGTTTTTTTTTTTATTAACCAAGGTTTAAAATTTTTGTCAAAGACTTGGGGTTTTTCTTTTTTTGCATCTTTTGATTTTGTAATTTGAGGTATTTAATTTAACAAATATATTAAAGATAATATGTACAAGCCACAATGTGGGAGGATAGAGATACGGAGAGAAAGTGATATGGTTACAGTGAAAAGAGCAGATTCTAGAATTAGATAGCTTGCAGCTAAATTTTCTTCTTTTGGATGCATTTTTACATTACTATATATAATTACCGAGAATATTGACAGTTCATTTTTCCTGAATGATGATCTTTTTCTCCCAGGTTTTGCAGCCATGTGATTTGTTTTTTCAAAGTGTTCAGTCAAGTTCAGATCCACAGATGGTTGATATATCAGTCAAAGCCTTAACACTCAAGGTTAGTTAAAATATTGTTTAAAACCTTGATTTAAGCATTCATTAAAAAAAGTAAAGTCTATAACTATATGCAGTTTCTTTTTATCAGTAACTTAATAAGTGCTTAAAAATAATCTACATTTTGATTTATGTATTTTTTGCAACAGTATTTTTTGCTTTATCAAAGAGTTCCTCTCCTAATTTAATTTTAAAAACATTGTCTTTCATTGTCAGAATTTGAGGGTTTTTTTCCTGTTCCTTAATTCATCCTTTTATTTTAAAAAATTAATTATGTGCCTTCTAAGGCACTGAATGTGGTGTAATAAAATATTCAAGTAACTTTTACTTTTATTTTTTTAATATTATATATTTTATTATTGTATTTATTTAGTAAACAATTATTCCATAAAGAATAGGATTTTTTTTTATTCTTCCTTATCCAGGATGTTCAACTTAATGGTGAAGAAAATATCACATTTTCTGCATTTTTGATGTCACATAGTTAGTACTAACACTGTAATACTTTTGATAAGTAGTTTATTTAAATTATAATTAATATATATATATAGAACTGGGAAATTTATTGAAATATAAACTAATAATCCCCTTTATAGCACTTAAAATTTATAAAATACTTTATAGATGCAACATTGGATTTTGGTTTACAATACTGTAATTTTAGTACTTTGCATTCAGTTATAAAAAAAGTTGGGTAATTAAGTCATATCATTTTTACCTAGTTTTTAGGATATACATTCAATACTTTTTATAATGTAAATGTTTTTAGAAGAATTTTTGTTCATGATTAATTATTTTTCCCCTAGATTTCACCTCTTATCATAAATACCGTAATTACTATTATGTCAACATTTTATAAAAGTACAGAAGTTAAGCCTCGAGAATCATTTCCCTCTCAGCCAGATTTGTGGGACAAAGTGGATACAAAGAAGCTGAAAATGTGGTTTCTTGAAGAGTCAGGTGATAATGAAAATGTAGCTGCTGCAGCAGAATTGGTTCCCAATGGAGAAATGATAAAAATGACTATTGACTCAATTTTTGTGGTTCTTGAAGCTGGGGTTGGTCATAGAACAGTACCAATGCTCTTAGCTAAGTCATACTTTTCAGGTGAAGGCAAAAACTGGAGTACTCTAATCAATCTTCATTGTCATCTTGAATTAGAAGTAAGTACTCAGCAGTATTATTCCTTTTCCTAATATTTACAACAAAGAATAGTATCTTAGTTTTAATGTTTATTTTTGCTAGTTCTGTTGTACTTAGAATCATAGATAGCCTACTCAAATTTCTTATAAATTGAACTAATATTTATAATTTATTGTGTCATCTTGCTTTATTTAACTTTTTAAAAAAACACATTATAAATGATTTTCACTTAAAACTTTAAACCTTATATAAATATTTAAGACATTGATCCTTAGACAAATTAACTTAAAATTTGACCTTAAAATTAACCTAAGATTCATTTGATGTAATTTCCCCAATCAGTACTTAGCTCTTCATTATATGTTCTTGAAGTTGTAGTTATTTGGACTTAATTGTACCAAAAACTTATTCTATATTCTTTTGAATCTTATAATCTTTATTGGACTCTACACCTATTTTAAAACTGATTTATAGTATAATAATATCAATATTTTATTCTCCCATATTGGGGTAGATTTGAAATACTGATGTTTTTCTAAAGAAGTAGTGATAAGTAGCAGGTTTAAAATAGATATTTTTGTGATAATATATGTCCTGAGGGCAGAAACTCTTAATGTTGCAGTTACTGAAGACCATTAAAGAGTAACTTTTAAACTAAATTTAGACTTTTATTAGTAGAAATTATTTTTTAAGTTTAATTGAATTAATATAACATTAACTTTGACTTAAAATTTAAAGAAATTCAAATTTCTGCTCAAATAAAGTGATGAAATCATAGAATTAGAAGGATATTTCAGAGGATTGCCCTTAACTACATAAGGAATCTTTTTTATGGTGTCTTGCCAGGTATGATGGCTACCTCCAGTGGCAGGATATGCATTACCTTGCAACATAGCTGATGGCATTTTTGATAGCTTCAATTGTAGGAAGTTCTTGGGTTTGTTGACCTAAAATTTGCCTGTTATTACGTTTTACATATTGTTTCCCTTCTGACGTCAAATAATAACTATGCTATTTCTTCTGTGTCATACTGCATTATATTTTAAGATATTTCAGTGTAACTCATGTTTCTTCCAAATTAAAAACAAAACAAAACAAAACATTTCTTAGTTGTAATTTGACTCAACTTATTACTCAAGTGGGATTAGTTTATTTATCTGTGTTTTCATATAACAGTTCAGTGTTAAAATGTTTCATGTTATTTGGTTATCAGAAAAGTACTTTTTATAGATAATCCTGATGGAGTATCTTTTCCAAATAACTAAAGCCAGATTTCAAATTTTTAAACTTGTTTGAAGCATACTTCAGAACTTTGCATTAAATTTAGTCTGGGTTGTTCAGGAAATTCAGAGCATCATATAAAGAAATTCAGAGTTATATAGTATTAGAACATGAATGTCTGATTTTTTTTTTCAAAAATATTTCTTTTAGGTACATTACTACAATGAAATGTTTGGTGTATGGGAACCTTTACTTGAACCATTAGAAATTGATCAAACTGAAGATTTTCGACCATGGAATCTTGGAATAAAGGTATATATGATTTCAGATAAAATTCATATATTTAACTGGAAAAGTTTGTAAATAGATCTCATATAAAACAATGATTACGTGACTGAGGTGAATATTAAAAAATTAATATTCTGAGCCTAATAACACATTTTTTTTATACTTGTCACAACTTGTATAATATTGCTTACTCTCTGACATTTTTCACATTCTTTTGTGGTATAGTTGGCAGATATTAAAGAACTTTAAAGTAGGAAGGAACTTTAGGATTATATATCCATTGTTTTCCATATAAGGGAACTGAGACCAGAAGTCTTAGGTATTCGAGTGATAGCTGGGACTTTATGTAATTTCTATTTGGCAACCTAATCTCCTGAATGCATTTTTATATGTTTATTTATCTGCTAGTCTTAAAATTGGAGTGTGTGAGTATTCAAGGAGGATTAACACCTCTTGTATGAGGGCTTGATGAGTCCTTTTTTTTTTTAAGTTATTATTTTACTTATTTTTAAATTAATTTTTATAATTATAACATTTTTTTTGACAGTACATATGCATAGGTAAATTTTTTTTTTTTTTTTACAACATTATCCCTTGTACTCCCTTCTGTTCTGAATTTTTCCCCTCCTTCCCTCCACCCCTTTCCTTAGATGGCAGGCATTCCCATACATATTAAATATTTTATAGTATATCCTAGGTACAATATATATGTGCAGAACTGAATTTTGTTGTTGTTGCTGCAAAGGAAGAATTGTATTTGGAAGGTAAAAATAATCTGGGAAGAAAAACAAAAAAAAAAAAATGCTCACAGTTTACACTCATTTCCCAGTATTCCTTTTCTGGATGTAGCGGATTCTGTCCTTGATGAGTCTTTTTTAGGATTGCCTATCTTCCTTTGGCATTCACATAGCACTCAACTTCATCATTTTTATATAGCATCCATATTACACCCATTATCCTAAAACAAATACTTCTCCAATTAACTCAGTGCTAAGTGCTTGCTAAGGCAATCACTTAAACATGGAAGGTGATTAATAAGTATTTGTTAGGTTGAATATAATTAAAGAAAATTAGAGTAGTGGAAATGATCTAAGTTGAAAGATTTAAGGTGTAAAGACTTTAATTTTTTGTATGCCTATTTTAAAATATATTTATAAAGTCTATTTCTAAGATATTTAGTTGTATCTTGAGAATAAAATCACATATATTAGTTGCATCTAATATAGTCCAATCTAGGTACTCAGACTAGCAAAAAGTACCATCTGATGGTCTGCTCTTGTAATTCTTTGTGATATGAAATTTTTTAGAAAGGTGGAAAGGCTTTGATTACTGGAAGTAATAGATAGTCTGCTTGCCATCTATGTACTAAGTTCACAGTTCCAGAGAAAATTACCCTAAAGAATCTCCAGGATAAAATTACCCTACAAGAATCTTCAGGCAAAATTGCTTTGTTTTTGTTGCCATCACAATTAATGAATACTCTTCCATTAACATCTTACAAAAAGAAGTGGGCCTTCTTATGAAAGCAAACTTTAAAAAAAAAAAACAACAACAAAAAAACAAATGATCCCATTCCATCAATACCTATTCTTCTTTTCTCTCTTCTTAATTCATTGCGGCCTGGTTTCCAACTTCTATCATAAAATTGAAACTGCTTTTTCCAAAGGTACCAATGATCCTTTTAAAAGTAGTATTATATTTTTCCTTCATGGTCAAGAAAAATTTTAGCATGCATTTTTGTAATATTTTGAGATTCAATTTTTTTCCCTTGCTCCCTTCTATGTTCTCATCTCTTTTGAAGATAGTAGGCAGTTTGATATAACTTATATCTGTGCTATCAAGATAGTAAAACATATTTCCACATTAATTATTTAAGAAAAAATAAATCAAAAGGAAAAAAAAGACAAGATTAAGTGAAAAAATGTGCTTCAATCACCATTCCAAGTCCATCAGTTCTTTATCTGATTTTGGATGGCATTTTCCTTCATGAGTCCTTTGTACTTGTCTTGGATCATTGTGTTGCCGAAAAGAGCTGAATCAATCATAGTTGATTATCACAGAGTGTTGCTGATAATTGTGTACAATTTTTCCTGGTTCTGCTCATTTCACTTTGTATGAGTTGCTTTCCGGAATTCTTGAATCACTTCACAGTTCCATCAACAGAACACTTGTGTCCCAATTTTCCCACATTTTCTCCAACATTTATCATTTTTCATTTTTTTGTCATCTTGGCCAATCTGATAGGTATCTTAGAGTTGTTTTAATTTTTATTTCTCTAAAGAAAAGTGATTTACAGCACTTTATGTGTAAAAAATCAAAGCTGTTTGATTTCCTCATTTGAAAATTGCCTATTTATCTTCTTTGACTATTTATTAATGGTAGACTCTCAAATGTTTTAAATTTTTTACAGCAATTTTAAATGGAATTTCTCCTTTCTTCTCCTGTGCTTTCCTAATAATGTAAAAAAAAATACTGATGATTTATTTGGATTTATCTTATATCCTACAACTTTGCTAAAGATGATAAATATTTCAAGTAATTTTTTATTGATGTTCTAGGCTTCTTTAATAATTTCATTTCTCATTGCCTGTTCTAATATTTTTAATTACAAAAGCTAACATTTCTAGTACTATATTAAATAATAGTGGTGATAATGGGCACCCTTGATTCCCCCTGAGCTTATTGAGAAGGCTTGTAGCTTATCCCCATTACAATGCCCCTCATTTTAAGGAATGTAGTCTTTATTCCTAGGCTCTCTAAACCTTTTTTTTTTTTTTTTTTTTTTTGAGATCATTGATGTGGCTAATTATGTTGATGGTTTTGGGGGCTCTTGATGTTGGCATTCACCTACTCCACTAACCTTGGGTTCAGGATCTCCTGCCAATTAGCTGAGATGAGGTTTCTGTATGGCTCCTGAGGGAATTGCCATGCCCTCTTGCTCCCAGCTGAGGGAGAAGGCCTTCTCCTACTGAGCCTTCAGGTTTCCTGGGCTAAAAGATTGTTTCATCCTCTCTTCCTAGCTGGTTTTGCTATTCTAGGACCTGCCTTGGGATGAACATGTGAGGATTGCAGCCATTTGTTGCTTATTCTGTCATTTTGGTTTCTGGAAGTAGCACAGTTGATCATTTAATTACCAGATCATATGACCTCTTTCAGTCCTCATCTCTCTTGACCTCTGTGCTACCTTTGATGGCTTGAGACAAACTGATACCTGGGAAATCAAGGTGCTACCCATTGCATCCTGAGGTGCTTAGACACAGTAAGTCTAAAGGAGTGAGGCTGATGACTGCACAGCTCCCTTGCTTAAATCTCATTTATATATGAAGGAACAAAGCAGTAACACTCCTCTTCAAGTCAATCAGTGAACCATCTTCCCTATGTTCAAAAGCTATTCTTAATCTCTTGACAGATTTGGAGGCCATGTCTTTTAAGTTACACTAGTTTTCTGTCAGGCTCTCCATCTTGTATAAGTGAATTTTTTAAAAATAACAATAATTCTGGATATCATTTTTTTTTTTTTACAAAAGTTAAGTTTAACAAGAACATGGATTAAAATTGACTCAATATTATTACATTACTATTATTATTGTTATTTTATTCTAATTCTCATCTTATATTTTATATAATTTTGATGGAAATGGTCATGGTATAGATAACTACCTCACTATCTGCTTCCTTCATTTCTAAAGTTCACTGGAATACTTTAAATTGCTGTCAATAATTGAATAAAAGAAGATCACTCTTTTGATGTCATTGGTTTTCTTAGTAAATGAAGGAAAAACAATAGCAGCTTTGACACTGTCAATCATCTTCTTCTTCTTGACAGTGTTTTCTTTTTTGGTTTTCTTGAAACTACTCTCATCTCCTGATCCTTTTCTTCCTCTCTGATCATTCATCTCTCTTAACTTGTTGGATCTTTTTCCAAACCTTTCCCTTTCAAGGCTTTGTCCTGTGTCCTCTTCTCCCTCTGTATTATTTCACTTGATGATCTCATTGGTTCCTCTGTAATAATGATTATTAAATCTTCTTACCTGGATCCTAACCTCTCTGCTGACCTCCCAACTCACATTGCCAAAATTTCAGACACCTTGAACTGGACATCCCCTAGAAATCTAAAATGTCTAATTGTATTTCTCCTAAAGCCTTCCCCTCTTCCAGACTTTCTTATTGCTGTTGAGAACATCACCATCCTCTCAATTACCTAGATTCATAACCTTCCCTATTTCCTTCCCTCAACCTCTGTGCTTTATTTCTTGCCAAGTCTCTTCATGTCTCTTATACATACCTTTTCTTTCCTCTGATACTGCTCACACCCTGCTGCAGTCCCTCATTACAGAGCTCCTGGGTTATTATAATAATTGCTGGTTGGGAAGTCTCTCCTCACTTGGTTTTTTTTTTTTTTTTTTTTTCCTAAGGCTGGGGTTCAGTGACTTGCCCAGGGTCATACAGCTAGGAAGTGTTAAGTGTCTGAGACCAGATTTTAACTCCGGTCCTTCTGAATTCAGGGCTGGTGCTCTATCCACTGCACCACCCTTTTTTTTTTTTTTTTTTTTTTAATAGTTTTTATTTACCAGATATATGCATGGATGATTTTACCACATTGACAATTGACAAACCTTTTGTTCCAATTTTTCCCCTCCTTCCCCACCCCCCAGATGGCAGGTTGACCAATACACGTTAAATATGTTAAAGTATAAATTAAATACAATATATGTATACATGTCCAAACAGTTTTTTTGCTGTACAAAAAGAATCGGACTTTGAAATAGTATACAATTAGCCTATGAAGGAAATCCAAAATGCAGGCGGACAAAATTAGAGAGATTGGGAATTCTATGTAGTGGTTCATAGTCATCTCCCAGAGTTTTTTCTCTGGGTGTAGCTGGTTCCGTTCATTACTTCTCTGTTGGAACTGATTTGGTTCATCTCATTGTTGAAAATGGCCACATCTATCAGAATTGATCATCATATGGTATTGTTCTCCTGGTTCTGCTCATTTCACAAAGCATCAGTTCATGTAAATCTCTCCAGGCCTTTCTGAAATCATCCTGTTGATCATTAATTACAGAACAATAATATTCCATAATATTCATATATCACAATTTATTCAGCCAATCTCCAAGTGATGGGCATCCACATAGTTTCCAGTTTCTGGCCACCACAAAGAGGGCTGCCACAAACATTCTTGCACATACAGGTCCCTTTCCCTTCTTTAAGATCTCTTTGGGATATAAGCCCAGTAGTAACACTGCTGGGTCAAAGGGTATGCACAGTTTGATAACTAGTCTCTCCTCACTTCTGTCTGTACTCTACTGCCAAAGTGATTTTCCTAAAACACAAGTCTGACCATTTCACTCCTTTAAGTCAAACTCCAGTGATTCTCTCTTTATCTATAGTATTAAATATTAAATCTTCTTTTTATCTTTTAAGGAATTTCATAAGATTCCTTCCAATCTTTTTATTCTTGTTTCTCCATATTCTCCTCTATGCCTTCTTTCATCCAGTGACACTGACCTCTTTGCAGTTTCTCACATTAGATACCTCATCTTCTGCCTTTGTTTATTTTCAGTGGCAGTCCATATGTTCGGAATTTTTGCTCTCTTCATCTCTGTTTCCTGACTTCCTTTAATTTTTAGCTAAAATGCTACTTTCGGTAAGAAGCATAACTGGTTTCACTTAATGCTGATGTCATCCTTATATTGATCATCTCCAGTTTATCTTGTATATATGGGGTAATTTACAACTTAACTCTCCCATAAGATAATGCACTATTGAGAACAGGAAGTATCTCTTCCCATCTATTTTTATACAAGACTCAGTGCAGCCCATAATAGGCTCTTCATAAGTATTTGTTGACTTGTCTTTTTACTAAGATATAATTTCTATCATTTGATGACCTATCCTTATTAATGGAAATGATATCTCTGTCAAAGATCTGAAGCAAGTGTGGCTATCATATTGAAGGTATGGCAGTAATAGGAATCATATCATTGCCATTTTGTATTTAATTTAATACATCACAATTACACATTTTACCCTATCTTATCTTATAAGAATCCTGTGTAGTAGTTGACAGATACTTATTTTAATAATGAAGAAACTGAGACTCAGTAATATTAGGTGATTTGTCTAAAGACAAAAGAAGGAAGTGATAGGATTAGGAGTTGATCTTAGGCTTTTCACCTTCCAGTTCAGCACTCTGATACACATGATTTTTTGGACAGGAACACTAAGCTTACAGTAGCTTGCAAAGTTTGATTGCCCGTGCTTAAATGGGCATAACTTTTGTAAAATGATAGTAAATACTACAGTGTTATAGAGAATTTAAGAGAGTTCAAGATTTTCCCACTCTTCCAGACATTTGTAATTTCTCAACTTATTTCTGTTACGATGATAAAATTAACTGGTTACTTGAGGTTTGGCTACTTTTAGGTATCTTTTCATTTGTGAGAAGTGCTTTGGAGGTGTTCCTTTTCTTTTTCGTCTTAGAGCGAACAGCTATCATAGCTCTATGAGATTTTTGAAAATATTAGAAGAACCCATTAGAGCTGAAAACAACAGGCTCCTCTCAAAACAACAAGTCCCTCTCATTGTCACATTTAAGGGAAGGCCATGTAAACCGGAGACACTTAGGAAAGCAATGAAGGGGAAGGGAAGGATAAATGGAAGAGTACTAGGAATTCATCTCCCCTAAAAGTGGAGTAGCTACTAAGGACCAAAGAAAGTAAGTGGGCTTGTTGACTCTCCCTGCCCTGAAGGATGGGACTGATGCTTTTAAAGCTAGGGGGAGTTTCTATCAAACTTCCCATTACCTCTCACTTTGAGATTACACTAATCTTTTAAAAATGGACCTTGGAAGGAATTCAAATTAAGATGTTTTTAGGAAACCTCAGGCTGTGTAGGAAGCTTTTGGTAGTTCTTGTTAGAAGCTACTCCTAGAAGCTGGCATGTTTTTATATCAAGCTCTTACTGGGACTCCTGGATCCATTTTCACTTACTGCTTACAGGTAGCGCTGATTTTTGCTTATTTATTTATTCATTCATTCATTCATTTATTTATTTGTTCATTCATTCATTCATTTATTCACTTATTCATTTACCTATTTATTTATTTATTTATTTACTTACTCATTTATTTATTTATTTATTTTTGGGTAGGGTCGGGGTGCCACTGGTGTCCTTAATTTCATAATACACAATGGCATAATTAGAATTATAACTATTATTTTAAAAAATTAGATCTATGCTTTTAATGGAATAATATTGTTTTTATTTCTAATTTTATCTTTAAAACAAATTTGTTTGTAACATTTTAGGTTAAAAAAAAAGCAAAGAAGACCTTGGTTGAATCGGACACCGAGGAAGAAAACTATAAAGTTCCAGAATACAAAACAGTAATCAGTTTCTATTCAAAAGACCAGTTGAACATTACATTATCTAAATGTGGCCTTGTAATGTTGAATAATTTAGGAAAGGTAAGAAATTAATTTGAGTAAAGAATTTCATTCTCCTTTTAATTGACCTGTTCCTAATCTTGACTAAGCAGTAGTGATTTGATTTGAAGAGATTTCTATTGTGTCATCTATGTCCCTGATTTGGGCAGCTGTTTGGTATAGTGGGAGTTCTAGGCCTGAAGTTAGATTCATCTTCCTAAGCTCTAATCTGGTTGCAGACACTTACTGAATGCCTGACCCTGGGAAATTATTTAATCATTTGCCCCAGTGTCCTAATCTATAAAATGAAGTGGAGAAGGAAATGGCAAATTAATTCCAAATGAGGTCATAAAAAGTTGGATATGACTGAAATTACTGAATAATAGCAAGAAGAATAAAATATTTATGATTTATAGTACTTCTGTGTTTTATTTTTATACATTTGGTTTAAAATATATTTTATTCTTAGGCATTTGCAGAAGCTGCTGCTCAAACTTCAGGTGTCTTCACAAAGGATCAAGCACCATTTGTGATTTTCAATTCTCTTGGAATTGCCATATCTGTGTCAATGAGTGATGCCTTTTGTGTTCTTAATGTTCCTGTGGCAAAAATATTTGAATTAAAAAATGAAGAGAGTTTAAGTATGGATTATGTCAGAAGTAATGATGGTGATCAATTTAGTGCAATGACCAGCCTAAGCAGCAAACTTTTTTTCATTCTGCTCAGTAAGTTTCATATTTTTAAAAAGTTTTTTTATTATAGTGATATGCAGCTTATATGTTTTAACTTGTACACAGGTGTAATCTACTTAATTTTTTCCAAGAACAGTAATCTTGGGCAATTAGTTTTATCAGAACAATATAATAAATGGCAATTGAATGACGTCAATGAAGGGTTTTATGGCCACAGTAGAGTTTTTTTGTTTTGTTTGTTTGTTTGTTTGTTTTTTACCATGTTTTAACTCTGTTATTTCCAAATATTGCTCCCAGAATTTCAGGAGTTTTTAAAAAACAGCAGAAGTCATGTAATCCAAACTTTATTTAAACAGAAATCCCATTTACAAAACCCACAGAAAGGGGTCATCCAGTTTTTCCTTCAAGATCGCTAGGGAGGACAGACTCATTACATTCTGAGGAAGTCCTTTCCATTTTTAGTTCATATGATTTTTAGGAAATTTTCCCTTATATCAGCTTCTTCAACTTCTATCCACTGCTTCTTAGCCTTTTGACATCAAGTATAACATTCCTCTTTCATATAGTAGACCTTAAAATACTAAAGACCAAAATAAATAAATAAATGAATGAATGAAATAAAATACTAAAGACAGGTATCATCTACTTTTTTTTTTTTTTTAAATTATAGTTTTTATTTACCAGATATATGCATGGGTTATTTTACAGCATTGACAATTGCCAAACCTTTTGTTCCAATTTTCCCCCCTCCTTCTGAGACCCCCCCCCCCATGTTAAATATGTTAAAGTATAAATTAAATACAATATATGTATACATGTCCAAACAGATGTTTTGCTGTATAAAAAGAACCAGACTTTGAAATAATGTACAATTAGCCTGTGAAGGAAATAAAAAATGCAGGTGGATAAAAATAGGGGGATTGGGAATTCTAGGTAATGGTTCGTAGTCATCTCCCAGAGTTCTTTTGCTAGGTGTAGCTGGTTCAGTTCATTACTGCTCTATTGGAATTGATTTGATTCATCTCATTGTTGAAGAGGGCCACGTCCATCAGAATTGATCATCATATATGTTGTTGTTGAAGTATATAATGATCTCTTGGTCCTGTGGTATCATCTATTCTTAAGTCTTCTCCAAGCTAAATATTCCCAGTTTTTTGTATGGCATCTTCTTGACTCTGTTTTTCCTATTACATGGTACCCAGAAGATACTATGACACTCCAGATGTGGCCTTACCCCAGACAAAGCATATCAGTAAAATGTCCCATTGTTAATGCAGCCCATAATAACATAAACTTTTTATTTGCTGCTGTATCTCTACAGTTGACCCATATGATATTTTAGTTCACTAAAAAGCCCCAACTGTTTTCACATGAATAACTTTATAGGCATACTGTTATCTTTGACTTGTGAAGTTTATTTTTTGAATGAAAGTTTTACATTTTTATTTTGTTTTGCTTTGGTACTAGATCATTAATTTCATCATTAACTAACAGCTATTAGCTTTTTAATTAAATTTTTAAAATGGAAAAAACTGCTTTCTTTGTCTCCCCCCTGCCTTCCACTTGGTCCCCACACAAAATTGACAAAGCAAGAAAAATAAAACTGTTGATACAAACCTGTATAATCAAGCAAAACATATTTCCACAGTGGTAGGGCTTTTAAATTTCATCTTATTTTTTCTCACCCAACATTGTCTTATGTTGAGATCTTTTTTGGGGGGGACTGCTGACTATCATTTGATATATTAGCTAACCCAGTTTTTTATGAAGGGAAAATTTCATAAGATTGCAGTGTATGGCTTTATGAGTTTTGTTGATAGGCCTGGGAACTACCATAGGAAACCTTTAAGGGAGGAAACTTCCTTTATTGATTCAACTTAATATTCTTCTCTGCAATTTGTATTAAGTAGATTTCCATGAGTACTGAGAGGATAAATGACTTCCTCAAAATCACATAGTCAATATGTTCCAGAGATAGGACTTGAACCCGTACTTTCCTGATTCTGAGACTATTTTCCGTACCTTATATCACATTGCTTCTCAACATAATCTGTCAGTAGATAACCATTTAAGAGCACACTATACTAAGCATTGTGTTGTGTACCAAGCATTATGCTAAAGCACAGGAAATACAAATAGATTAAATGAAACATTCCATACTTATTAGAAATTCCATTTCAATAGAGTAGACAACAAGACCATATAAAAGCATATATAGAAAAAAAATAAAGAGAGTAAAATCAAATACTAATTAGTAATATACAGAATATTTTGGGAAAGGAGGTACTAACATTTGTGGATGTCAGAAAAGGCATCCCATAGAAAGTAATGCCAAAGGTAGAATGTTAAAGTAATGTTAAAGGCAGGGAAAAAAAAAGGTAGAATGTTGAAGAAGAAGAGAAATTCTGTAAGGTGGAGTTGAAGGGACAATAAATTCTAGATAGGAAAAAATAGTCAATACAAAGTCACTGAGATTGGAAATCGAATATTGTATGTGAAGAACAGAGATAAGACCTATTGGAATGGATTTCTAATGGAGTAGAGGGAATAAAATGGTTTATTGTTAAATTTTTCTCATCTATGATATGGTCAGTAGGAGGTCAACAAGAGTAATGTTCCCTTCTAGGTCATTCCCCTATGTTGCCTTACTGCTTTCTGTTGTAGAAACAAGGGTATTTGTCTCCTTAAGATACATCCAAATTATAACTGCTTTCTACTTGAATCCCTTTTCTGATATTCGTAGGCCAAATATATGTATGTAGTATAGGTCTATCTATACTAGACCTAGAAATTAGATCTAATATCTTCTAACTTATCTGATGGTTTGACATACTCCAAATTAAGGTCTTGTTCACATATATATTCATAAAAAAATATATTCTTAGTCATAAAATATTTTGTTAATTGCATTAATTGGGATTCTAATGCTGTGGGATTCTCTTTACAATATTTAATTATTGAAATATCTCTTCTCAAATATAATATCATTTTATTTCCAATCTATTTTAATGGTAACCTATAAATTTCAGTGATGAATATACTTGAGATAAATAATCCTATTGAAATTTGTTAGCTATTCTCTGGGTCTCTCATTTTTGTAATATTTTTCTTTGGATTTAGCACCTGATAACCATTCTACTGCTGATAAGATTCCATTAACAAAAGTGGGTCGACGTCTATACACTGTTAGACACAGAGAGTCTGGTGTTGAAAGATCTATTGTTTGTCAAATTGATACAGTTGAAGGAAGTAAGAAGATTACAATCCGATCCCCAGTACAGGTATTTTGTGATTTGACTTAAAAAGTCATGCTATATTTACCTTCATGTATTTCCCATAAAATGTTTTCTCAGAACTGTATTTCATGAACATAATGCATTATATCCTGGTAATTACCTTTAGAAAAAGTTTTTTCATTCTACTATATGGAACGGCTATTTATAGTTTATATTCATGATAAGATAACTCAATTCTGACTACGCTTCTCAGTTGCTTTATGTTTGCTAAATTAGAATACTTGAATTTGAGTTACAAGTAAAGTCTACTTCCAGCTATTCACACGTTTTATCTTCTTTTTTGACCTATTGATAATAGCTTTTTATTCCCAAATTAACTTTTTTCACTGAGTATGTTTATTTAAGCTGTCAGTTTTTATATTAGGATGTTTGATATGTGATTAACAGAGTATTTTACTGATTCAATATTATATTATCCTAAGCAAAATTAAAAATATTTTCATATATCTCATTTTGTCCTCTACATACACCTGTCATTAGTAGCTTGTGTTTTAGATAACTGAGTTTATATAGCAGGTATGGTTAGTCTTCAAAGCACACTTTTTAAACTAATACACAGCCCCAAGGAATTAATTGATATTTTTTCTCCTCTGTCTTTTCTCCTGTTTTTCTAATCATTATTTCCTGTTTGGAAAACTGTACATTGGTTTCTTAGCAAACTGTATATTGTCCCAGCTAATTTTCTAAGTTACAGTTCTTGGCTTGTACCTCATTTTCCTAGTAGAGGCAATATCTTTATTTGCCATGAAAAAGGTAGAGTCAGGATGTCAAGAATAATCATGTATATCACAGTTAATAAAGTAAGATGTAATATATGAGGTGGAGCAGTGGCATCAAATTGAAATAGATTCTTGTGGGTTGCATAGTGACTTAGAAAGTCACAAATTAACACTGTGCCCTATTGTTTTTCTTTATTTTCTTAAGCATTTTAATTATATTTTAATCTGGTTCAACCAGCACTGGAGAGTTTTGTGGGCTGCAAGGTGGTTGGGCTTAAAACTTCTTTGGTGAAATATTAACTGTGAAAAATATTTTTTGAAGATTCTGCTTGCTTTAAGAACTTCTGAATTTATTAGAATTAAGTGGTCAGTAATTTTAAGTCAGGTAATCATTTAGTTTACTAATTTTATACTTAATAATGGAAATATTTCCTGTGTTTTTACAGTTTTATCATTGCCTATAAGTATGATTAGCAAAAGTGCAAACTCTTCTAGTAATTTGGAGTATAGTTTTAGAGAAATTAGCTTACTTTATAGCTGCTTCTGTCTTTTTGTGCAAAAGTAATAATATTTTTGTACCTAGTTTTCAAAATGGCTAATCAGTATTTGTTTTTAATTATTTTAATTTTGTAGATACGAAATCATTTCTCAATTCCATTGAATATTTATGAAGGTGACACATTGTTGGGAACTGCTTTACCAGAAAATGAGTTCAATGTACCATTGACATCTTATCGGTAAATAAAAAAAAAAAAAAACATTTATCATTATCTGTTCAACTTTTTAAAGTTTCTCTTAGACTTGTGTATGACCATGAAGAAATTATAGAATGAAAGAATAGGCTTATTTGTATTATTGTTTTCATAGTAGAAGTTTTAAAAATGGAGCACAAACTCTGCTCCTCTTTTACAAAGGTGTATTTACTGATTTTATTAGTAAAATGTAATTGATATAGAAATTTAAAAATTCCTCCAAATAGAACATAGACTCTAAATGAGCATGGGAAGTATGCCATAACAAGAAATAATTCTTTTTAGTTTGGCATTCTTGAGAATCCTGTTTTTTGGGAAAGGTATATATATAGCTCTAACATTTCTGTGCAATACAGAAATTGACATCTTGAATTTTGTTTTTGAATCTTTATAACTGGGAGGATGGTGGTGCATTTAACATGATTAGAGAAGTCTTATTCAAAATAGTTACAAAATTCACAAAATACATAAGAATCAATGTTCTAAAGCACATGCAAGATATGTAAATACAGTTATAAAATGTTACAGAAATAAAAATGACCTCTGATTTCTGGGAATATTTGTTGTTCATGATTGGGCTGTATTAATATGTGTGTGTGTGTGTGTGTGTGTGTGTGTGTGTGTATGTGTGTCTGTTACATACATAGCCAAATGTGGTTGGGAGAGTTAAAAAAGTAGAAGTGATTATAGAAGATAGACAATGCAATTATATAAAATGTAAAAGTTTTTTATGAATAAAATTAATACAACTATTATAAGAAAGGAAGCTGTTGATTTCAACGGAAAAATCTTTATATTAGATATCTTTCACAAGAGTCCAGTATTTAAGATAAATAAGAAAACTACATAAAGGTGGAAGGCTAATCATATGGAACACTGTGTGTACTGCTAAACTTGGTTGATACGTTGATTAGATTTACTGTATTTCTTCCTTCCCTTGCCCCACTTTTTATTCTGGGGATAGGTGAGAAGGGAAAAAATGTTATAAGCATAAAAAGTATTCCACAGAATTTATAATGGGCTAACAGAACAGTATAGAATGAAAAGAGATGTTTTATTTTCTAAGATCTAACTTAATTTTAATAATTAAATGGAATTATTAGAAGATCCTTATTCACATTCATGTGTTTATTTTTTTAGAAATGTTAAGATTCATTGTATTTAAGATATTCTGACCTGATTAAAACCAATAATGATTACTATGTACATTTTGCTTTTCCCATTAGGAAGTAATATTTTCCCAACACTTTGATGTGCTGATGTTTGTTAAAAGAGACATAACATTTTACTTAAAAATTATTATCCCTCACAGTAGAATTGAAACAATCTTAATTTATAAATCTGATAATTGTTTTTCTTGATGCTTTGCTTTTTCATGCCATAACATCCAATGCTTAAGGACTTTCACTACTGAAAAACTTGAAAAATTTTACATTGTGGTACATGCATTATGGTTCTCAATATCTTCAACACTTAATTTTTATTTTCAGTAAGTTTTGTGAGCTAAGTAGTATGTCTCCATAAACTTCAATTAGGTTAATGGTGAATTTCTTTAGTAGAAACTTTTTTTTTGATGAAAAATTGCATTCCAGCATGAATTTTACGTGAAAACCACATATCTTAAAAAACTACCATTTAAAAGTGAAAGTCTGGTCACAAAAGAATTGTTTTGCTAATTTTTTTTTAGAAAATGGTTCATACAAAATAATTGTAGTCTATATTATGTATTTAGTTATTATTTAATTAAGTATGGAATTGTTTTTCCGTAGTCTTTCTGATTGTTTTAATATATTGAAATCTAATTATTATCTAAATTCTGATGAGATAATGGTTAGAAATAAAAAAAAAAACAGCACAATACAACAAAGTAATGCTATATATATTAACTTGCTTCTAAAAAGACATTTCAGTTATTGCAAGTTGATTTTTTCCCCTTATAGATCAGCTCTTTTTTTGAAACCAGAAAATGAAAAATATGAACGATGTGATGCAATAAACTTTGAAGAAATTATAAAATATGAGGGACTCCTTTTACAAAAGAGATGTCAAGCTTTACACTCTGCTAAGAAAACATTTATCATTAATATTGTACCTGAAAAAGATCAATTGACATCAACGTCTGCGTATTCAGATGATGGATGGGATTTACCATACATAATTCATCTATGGCCTCCTGTTCTTCTCCGCAATTTTCTTCCTTACAAAATTGCTTATTATATAGAGGTACTTTTTTAAAAAAAGTATTTTATTTCTTCAGTTTATAATTGAAGTTTGATAAAGTTAGAAATAACTATACCATTCTGATTTAAATCACAATGCTAAAAAGGAACAAAGGAGTATTGAGGACAATGGAAAAGCATTGCAAAATGTTTTAAAATAAATACTGATGTGTCAGTCTCTATCTAATAGAAGTGTTCTCAAATGGTGGCAGTGAAACAGATTAGTGTTTAGGATATTGACTAGAGTTCTGATCTTAGAGTCAGGAAGACCTGAGTCAAGTCTCACATATTAACATAACATTGGCAGCTCACTCAATTTCTTAAGGTTTCATCTTTCTCTGAAACTATAAATTGCAAAAATATAATGTTTTCAATTGGTAAAGAAAATTCCTCTGAGGATCTTTCTATACTAATGAAATTACTATTCAAAAAAATTAGAAGTTGCAAAATTAGGTTTGTGTACCTGCCAAAAAAATTTTGGCCCCAGTACTAAAACAAGAAAGAAATTAAAATACAAGAAATGCTTTAAAACATTATCCTCAAAAGAAAGGAAAATTTCTCATAACATTAATATTTGTACTCTTAAGTAACAAGCCTTTTTCTAAAATAGTTATTAAAATATGATGTAGGACAATATGAAGGTGATAATTCCTCATGACATTACTTAATGAAGTTGATATCTGGAGAAAAATTTACTTCTTTTTTGTCAGGCTACTTTCTTCCAACTGAAGAATGGATTGTATGCTATATTATTAATTATTATACTGAGTGCTTTAGATCATATTTTTTCCTTAATTTGTTCATTGTTTTCTTATTATTTTGAATCTGTGACTACACATACACACTAAATCTATTATTCCTATTTCCCAATTTATCTTATTTCCCTTCATCTTCCTTTTAAATTTTTTTCTCCTCTCTAATTTTTTATTTGAATAGTAGTTAGGAGCATTGGTAGTCGAAGGTATCTATTTTAATTGCCATCAACTTCATTCATGTCATCATGGCTTCCACACTTGACTCTAGCCAGGATTTTCTCTAATACTCTATCCTTTACTTCTTTCCCTCTGAATTGAAATATATTCCCTTTGTAATTGTAGATCTTTCTTATTATAGACACATATATTAATTAACTTTTTCATAAATTTTCTAATCAAGATAGATTTATCAAGATGCATTTTCTGATAAGGGTTTTCATGTATTATTCTATTATAATAATTTAATAATAAAAATGTTTTCTATTATGCACAACTTTAATTATTATTGAATATGGGGAAAGTAATAGACTTTTTCATGTTATTCAGAAGTAACACTTTTTTTTTTTTATTGCAGGGAGATGAACTTAGAGTATTTACTCTAAAGGAGGGTTGTTCGATCCAGATTTACACTGCAGAATTGGATGTCACTAGACTGCATTTAAAGTTAATTGACTATCTTGACCATGATTGGAAAACTGAATACCAAATAAGATCTAATCAACATGACATTGGTTTTATTAATTTTGTTTGTGTCACAGAGATAGAGAAGACAGAATTAGTTATTGCTATTCACTTGACTTACACTACTGGCCAGGCAATTATAGCATTTCATAGCCCTTATTGGATGGTGAATAAAACTGGTCGGTTGCTACAGTATAAAGCAGATGGGATTCATCGAAAGCATCCTCCCAATTACAAAAAGCCAGTACTCTTTTCTTTCCAGCCTAAACACTTTTTTAATAATAATAAGGTATATGATTTTATACAATTTTATACTTATTTTACTATTTCTCCTTTGCTATCCTTGAGAATTTTGAATTAGTATCCTTGCTTGCAAAATAATCTCCCTCATAAATCTGTTATATCAAATGAATATAGAAAAAATTTTTGCAAATATTAAAGTGCTATAAATATGAATTGTTGCTACTGCTTTTGTTACACACATTTTTATTTTTATTAAGAAACTTCAGTTTTTAAAGTTTTTAAAAATAGTTATTATTTCAGAATTTTAAAATTTATTAAATTAAGTTCATTTGAAAATGGAGGAATTGATGATATAATATTTGATTTTTTTCACAAGTTCTACAAATGGAAGTATTATAAAGACATTTTAAATCTCCTGACTGTCACAGTGTATTTGTATTTGTATTCTTCCTTAGGTTCAGCTTATGGTGACGGACAGTGAATTATCAGACCAATTTTCAATTGATACTGTAGGTAGTCATGGAGCCATTAAATGTAAAGGCATGACAATGGAGTATCAAGTGAGTTAATTATATGATTATGCAATTATTTTATTAATATTTAAGTTCTTGTTTATTATTCAGAGATTGTATAAATGTAAAAATAATAATATATATCTAATTTTTCTCTTTTTAAAAGGTTGGTGTGACGATAGACTTGAGTAGTTTTAACCTTACAAGAATTGTGACATTCACTCCTTTTTATATAATAAGTAACAAAAGTAGGTATCATGTAAAAATATCAGAAGAAGATAATGGAAAATGGATCTCTCTTGATTTGGAACAGGTAGGGGAACATATTTTAAATTTAGCTCTTTTTATTCTGTTGTGTTAAATAGGTACCAGTTAACAACAAAGTTAGAAATTTTGCTTTCTATAAACTATTATCTGTAAACTATTGTATGCTAGTATTCTTTATTAGTACTCTATTAAATTTGAAGCAAAGGGTAGATGATATATATTGGGCAGGTAGATAGTGTAATGGATAGAGTGTCAGACCTGGAGTCAGGGAGACACGAGTTCAAATCCAGCCTCAGATGCTGACTAGCTGTCTATTCCTGGGCAAGTCACTTAACTCTCATTGCCTTGATTTCCTCATTTGTGAAATGAACTGGAAAAGAAAATGGTAAATTTTTCCAGTTTCTTTCCCAAGAAAATTCCACACGGGGTCTTGAAGAATTGGGTATGACTTAAAACAACTAAGTAACAACAGCAAAGATGAAACATAAGATTTAGTGTTACAATAAAGGTTATCATTATATCTGCATATGCTGTTCTGAACCACAGATAATCAAAATGAGTGTGAATTAATGGTTTTGCATTTTTATCATTGATAATTTCAGTCAAGTTATAATGTGTCTAACTGATGAGACCAATATGAGCTCAGAATGTTCTACCACTGATTAGGCACAAATGTGTCCTGTAAACATCTCCCATTTCTTTTGAGTTACTTCAGTTAAGTTTTGCACCTTTTTTGTTGAGGGCATGCCATGCTAGGTAGTTCTTTGCTACTGTCTCCCATGACATGAAATCAGTTCTAGGGTTCTTGAGAGAGAGATCTTAAGAATTCCTTGCATTACTTCTTCTGATCACCATGTCAATGCTTGTCTTAATATAACTTCTCCTAAAATATTCTTTTAAAAAAGAATATGTTTGGCTTTCTAGTTGGAGTTGCATTCTCTGGTTGAGTTTGAATATTTGGCAGTTTAATTTGAGAAAGGACCTCAGTGGTCTAGTATTTTATTTTGCCATGTAATCAGAATCTTGTTAAGACAGATCAAATGGAAGTGACTTAGTTTTTTGACTTAGTGCTACTATACTGTCCAGATTTCACAATCATACAATAATGAGGTCAGCACTGCTTCTCTGTAGATCTTCAGTTTTGTAGGCAGTCTGTTTCTCTTCTCTGTTCCACATTTCTCTGGAGCCTCCCAGCCACTGAGTTAGCTCTGGCAATGTGTGTATCTAGTCTTGGATCTTAGTATTGCTAAGAATAGCCAAGTGATTCACAGTTAATCATTATGTGATATTGCTGTTACTGTGTAATATTCTTTTGGTTCTGCTTACTGTAATTTTCATCAGTTTATGTTAAGTATTTCCAAGTTTTTCTGAAAGCATTTTGCTCATCATTTCTTATATCACAATATCTCTTTTCAATCATATACCCATATATAAGAACTTAAGCTATTCCCCATTGATGCCATACCATCATTTTAAAATCTTTGCTGACCATAAAAAGAGCTGGTGTAAATATTTTTGTATATATAGATCCTTTACTTTTTAAAAATTTCATTGATTTCTTTAGGATATAAATATAGTATTGGTAGTGCTAGGTCAAAGAGTTTCCATAGTTTGATAGCCTTTTCAGCATAGTTTGACTCTCCAGAATGGTAGGACCAGTTTCCAACTCCAACAACATTTAGTATCTCAGTTTCCTTACATCCCCTCCAACATTTATAATTTCTCTTTTTTGTCATATTAGCCAATTTGTTAATTGTAAGGTGGCACCTCAGAATTGTTTTAATTTTCATTTCTTAAATCTATAAGGATTTAGAGCATTTTTAATGAATATATATAATATAAAATATTATTGAATGACTTGAACTTTTATAAATTTGACTCTGTTCTCTATATATTTGAGAGTATGCATATTGATATATTGATTCTTTATCAAGGAAACTTATAAACATTTTTCCCTCAGTTTTCTGCTTTTCTTCTAATCTTGCCTTCATTGGTTTTGTTTCTTTCTACAAAACCTTTTTAGTTTGATGTAATCAAAATTATTCTTTTTATATCCTATAAATGTTCTTGATTTCTTCATAAATTCTTCCATTCTCCATAAATTTGACAAATAAAATATTCTGTGTTCTATTCTAATCTTCTATTGTGGCATCATTCTTTATATGTAAATCATGTTTTCATATTGATCTTATTTTGGTATATAGTATAAGATACTGGTCTTTTATCTAGTTTCTGCCATACTGTTTTCAGTTTTCTCAACAGTTTTTGGTCAAATAATGAGTTTTTGTTCCAAAAACTTGTATTTTTGAGTTTATCATATTCTGGATTACTATGATCATTTGCTGTAGTATAATTTGTACCTAATCTATTCCATTGATCTACCACTCTACTTCTTAGCTAATACAAGATTGTTTTGATAATTGTTGCTTTATAATACTGTTTGAGATCTGGTATGCCTAGACTATCTGTCAGTTTTTTCTCCCTTTGATTTCCTTGATATCCTTGAGTTTTTGCTCTTCCAAATGGATTTTCTGATTTTTTTGTAGCTCTATAAAATAATTTTTGATAGTTTGATTGATAGCATTAAATGAATAGGTTAATTTAGTTAGGATTGTCATTTTTTATTATATTGGGTCATTCTAACCATGTGCAAAAAATTTCATTTGTTTAGATCTGACTTTATATGAAAGATATTTTATAGTTGTGTTCATATAGTTCCTGCATTTCTGTTGGCAGATAGATGCTCAGGTATTTTATATTGATCTGCAGTTATTTTATTTTATTTTACTTTTTTTGTGTGTGGTTGTTGAGGCATTTGGGATTAAATGACTTGCCCAGTGTCAAACAGTTAGGAAGTGTTAAGTGTCTGAGGTCAGATTTGAACTCAAGTCCTCCTGACCTCAGGGCTGGTGCTCTATCTAATGTAACAACTAGTTGCCCCAGTCTGCAGTTATTTTAAATGGAATTATCTCTTGCTGTTGGACTTTATTGGTAATATATAAAAATACTGATGATTTATTTGGCTTTATTTTATATCCTGCAACTTTACTAAAGTTAATAATTTGAAGTAGTTAAGTTGTTTCTCTAGTATTTTCTGATCATAACATTTCTACAAAAAGTGATAGTTTTGTTTCTTCATTGCCTATTTTAATTCCTTTAATTTCTTTTTTCATAATGCTATAACTAATGTCTTGTACAATAGTAAATAGTAGAAGTGATAATGGGCATCCTTGCTTCACTCTTGATTGCTTTGAGAAGGCTTCTAGCTTATTTCCATTACAAATAATGCGTTCTGATGATTTTAGATAAATTTTACCTATCATTTTAAGGGGAACTCCATTCCTATGCTCCCTAATATTTTTGTACCCCTGAGAAAAAGAAATATTTTGGGCTATTCCCATGTACTTTTTCCCCTCCAGAAATCTATCATCTCTTAAGTTTTCTAAAATTCTATTTGTCTTTTTTACTTCTTTCTTAATTGATTTTTGATTAGATTTGTCTAGTTCTGAAAGGGAAAATGTGAGGTGCCCAGTAGTATGGATTTAATGTCTATTTTCTCCTGTAGCACATTTAACTTTTCCTTTAATAATTTGGATACTCTCTCATTTGGTACATATGTGTTTATAATTGCTATCCCTCACTGCTTATCATATCTTTTTGCAAGACGTATTTTCCTTTATCTTCTCTTTTAACTACTTAATTTTTTTTTGCTTTTGCTTTATCTGATTGATGCCCTTGTTTTATTTGCTTCAATTTAAGCATAATAGATTCTGCACTAGATCCTTACCTTTACTTAACATACCTATGTCTCTTTGCTTCAAGTGTTCTTTTTTTTTTTTTTTTTTTTTTTTTTAATAGTTTTTATTTACCAGATATACGCATGGGTAATTTTACAACATTGACAATTGCTAAACCTTTTGTTATAATTTTTCCCCTTCCCCCCCCACTCACTCCGCAGATGGCAGGTTGACCAATATATGTTAAATATGTAAAGTATAAATTAAATACAATATATGTATACATGTCCAAACAGTTGTTTTTCTGTACAAAAAGAATCAAACTTTGAAATAGTATACAATTTGCCTGTGAAGGAAATCAAAAATGCAGGTGGATAAAAATAGAGGGATTGGGAATTCTATTATAGTGGTTCATAGTCATCTTCCAGAGTTCTTTCCCTGGGTATAGCTGGTTCAATTCATTACTGCTCTATTGGAACCGATTTGGTTTATCTCATTGTTGAAGATGGCCACGTCCATCAGAATTGATCATCATAATAGTATTATTGTTGAAATATATAATGATCTCTTGGTCCTGCTCATTTCACTCAGCATCAGTTCATGTCTCTCCAGGCCTTTCTAAAATCATCCTGTTGGTCATTTCTTACTGAACAATAATATTCTATAACATTCATATACCATAATTTATTCAGCCATTCTCAAATTGATGGGCATCCACTCTGTTTCCAGTTTCTGGCCACTACAAAGAGGGCTGCCACAAACATTCAAGAGTGTTCTTTGATAACAACATATGTGTGATTCTGTTTTTTTTTAATGTACTGTGCTATCTACTTCCCATTCGTGTTGCCATTCCCAGTTATTGTCACTATTTTATTTCCCCTCTATGTGGTTTTTCACCCTGTTTCTGCTTATCTCTTTCCTTTTACCCTGTCTCTCCTTGCAAATGTTTTGCTTCTCATGACTACCTCCTCCAAATCAGCTCTCTCTTCTATTAGCTCTTCCTTTCTCTTATCTCTTTCCTATCTCTTTGTGGGGTAAGATTGATTTCTATACCCAAATGAGTATGTAATTCCTTCATTCATCGAATTCCATTCACTGTCTCCTTGTCTACTGTAAAAACTCTTTTGTGAAGTATTTTACCATATTATACTTTCTCTTGCCTTCTATCCCAATCAATTCCTCTTTCTCACCCCCTTAATTTTATATTTTTGGATATCATCTCACCATAATCAATTCATATCCATATTATCTGTGTAAATTTCTAACTGCCCTAAAATTAAATTCCTACAACTTAAAAAATATCATTTGTAAGCTCTCTTTCATGCTTACCTTTTTGTGCTTCTACTGAGTTTTAGTTTTGAAAAATCAGATGTTTTTTGTTCAGCTCTGGTTTTTTCTTCAGGAATGCTTGAAAGCTCTGTATTTCATTAAATATCAATCTTTTCCCTGGTAGGTTATGCTCAGGAGGTAGTTGATTGATTCTTTTAATCAGGGCAGTTTTCCTTAATAATTTTTTAAAAATATGATATCTAGTTTCTTTATTGTTTTTGATCATTGCTTTCCAGTAATCCAATAATTCTTGTTTTATCTCTTTTTGATCTATTTTCCAGATCAATTGTTTTCCCAGGGAAATAGTTCACATTTTCTTCATTCTTTCCCATTTTTTTTTCTCATTTTGATTTTGTTTCATTGTTTCTTGATGTTTCCAGGAGGTCTTTGGCTTCTACATGCCATTTTTAATTTTTAAGGACTTCTTTTCTTCAGTGAGCTTTTGTATTATCTTTTCCATTTGGCCAATTCTGTTTCCCCCTGATTCTCTTGTTTCACTCTTATTTCACTTCCCAATTTTCATCTCTCTCTCTAATATTTGATTTCTAAAATCCTTTCTGAACTCTTCCAGATACTGTTTTTTGGTTCCTAGACCAATTTATGTTTTTCTTGGAGATTTTGGCTGTAGTTGTTTTGTTTTGGGGTCTTCTTTTTAGTTTGTCTTGATGTTTCTTGTTGCCATAATAGCTTTATGCTTTCAGGTACTTTTGTTGTTGTTTGCTCTATTTTTATAGCCTGTTTACCTTTAGGTAAATGTTGGACCTTGCACCTAGAATAAAGGGGGAAATTATCTTAACCTTTAGTCTTTTTGTGCTTCTGTTTTCAGAGCTAATTCTGGTGACTTGAAAGTTTTTAATTCTTCTAAAGTGTTTACACTCTAAAGAGAGCTATGTTCACTGTTCTCCTGGCCCGTGTTTTGGTCTGTGAGCAAACCATGTATATTTTTTTCAACTGTAGTTCATGCTTCACTGAAGCTGTTAACCTGTGTACTCGTACCTTATTCTGGGAGTGTGACTCAAGCCTGGAACTCATATTCCGTATGGGGAATGCAACAGTCCTGCACCTAGTGCCAGCAGAGTGTCCCACGTAATCTCCTTTTGTTCAGTTTTCCCACACTCTTATCATATAGGGGCTCTGGAAGTTGACACCACACATTCACACATCCCCAAATCCTGCATTGATTGGCTTGCTTGGGTACTATGTACTATCTGTGCTGAACCATGGTTTTTTTTTGTTTGTTTGTTTTGTTTTTTTCCCAACCCAGTGAGATAGCTTTCCTGTTGACTTCCTAAATTATCTTGGGTTGGAAAATTTATTTTACTCCAGTTTTTTGTTGCTTCTATTTTGGGGTGTTATTTTAAAGTTCTTTATAAGGAAATTTGGGACAGCTTAGGCAAGTCCCTGAATTTACCATCTTGGCTCTGCTTCTGTTTGTAGATTTAAAAAAAAAAATTATTAGAATTAATTTAATTTGGCAGATTAGCATTTATTTGTAAAGAGTAATTATTAGTTGTTTTATATACATATGTACATATAAATGTTTATTTTTTTCTCTTTAGTGTATCCCCTTTTGGCCTGAAACAACTTCTAATAAACTCCTGATTCAAGTTGAAAACAGTGAAGATCCTCCAAAGATGATACAATTAAACAGACAAGAAAATTGTGTTTTACTGAACCTAGGCAACAAAGTAAGTGACCCTTAAAGAATTATTAGAGAAATTACTGTGTAATACTCTTCCTTTGTCTTAAAAAATAATAGTATGGTATATATTAATTTTTTAAAATGTGTTTCTTCTGTTGTCTTTAAAAATGAAACATTTGCCAGTATTTCATAGGTTACTTTGAAAAAAATCTGACTTTACTATCTTTTTTTTCTTTCTTAAAAAATTGCATTTAAATTGTATATGTATAGATAAGAATTAGACATTTCAAATTTGACATCTCATTTATTATAATGTAACTTTTATTACTATGTATATGTGTGTTCATTAAATAACCTAGGTAGGTGTGTGTGTGTGTGTGTGTGTATGAAAAAAATTTCTTTTAAATGTATGCTAATTTTTTAATGCTTTACACATATTGAAGGAAATTCTCAGTCTAGCTTTTTTTTATTATAACTTTTTATTTACAAGATATATGTGTGGGTAATTTTTCAGCATTGATCCTTGCAAAACTATCTGTTCCAACTTTTCCCCTCCTTCTCCCCACCTTCTTCTCTAAATGGCAGGTAAACCAATACATGTTAAATATGTTAAAGTATATATTAAATATAATATCATGTATACATATCCATATAGTTATTTTGCTGCACAAGAAAAATCGGACTTAGAAATAGGTAAAAATAATCTGAGAAGGAAATCAAAAATGCAAGTGGACAAAAACAGAAGGAGTAGAAATGCTATGTTGTGGTTTATACTCATTTTCCATAGTTCTTTTGCTGGGTGTAGCTGGTTCTCTTCATTATTGAACAAATGGAACTGATTTGGTTCATCTCATTGTTGAAGAGAGCCATGTCCATCAGAATTTATCATCATATACTATTGTGTTGAAGTGTTTTATGATCTCATGGTTCTGCTCATTTCACTCAGCATCAGTTATGTAAGTCTCTCCAGACCTTTCTGAAATCATCCTGCTGGTCATTTCTTACAGAACAATAATATTCCATCACATTCATATACCACAACTTATTCAGCCATTCTCCAATTAATGGGCATCTACTCAGTTTCCAGTTTCCAGTTTCTAGCCACTAACAGAGAGGGCTGCCACAAACATTTTTGCACATACAGGTCGATTTCCCTTCTTTAACATCTCTTTGGGATATAAGCCTAGTAGTAACACTTTTGGATCAAAGAGTATGCACAGTTTGATAAGGGGTAGTATTTTTTAAAATTTAACTTTTTTAATAATGAAGAATATATAATAATTAGGGTTAGGGATAGAAAATTGTTTAATATACTTTTCAACCTATTGATATAAAAACATTCATGGAAATGGCATAACAGTTTTCCAAGACTGAATAAAAAAATGTAATATTCTAGTAATATATTTCTATATGACTAAAATTTTAAAGTAGAAAAACACTTTATAAAAGGCACCAGCTATTCCAAACCCCAGTGTACAATGTTTTTATGTGAAAAAATATTAAACAAAAAATCCCCAATTAGACAATAGGGAAAAAAAAATAGACAAAACATTAGTCAAACACATTAGCTTTTCTAGAAATTTAGCTATTTATTTGAAGTGAAAAGCACAGGAAGTTTTTTGTAGTATAGCATTCTCATTATTTATAGTGTTAACGTAATTGTTTAGAGAATCAATGTGTAGCACCAGCCCTAAAATTAGGACGATCTAAGTTCAAATCTGGCCTCAGACACTTAACACTTCATACTTCCTACCTGTGTGACCCTAGGCAAGTCACTTAATTGCCTCAGCAAAAAGAAAAAGAAAGAAAAAAAAAAGAATCAATGTTAAGATCTGTGAAGTTGTCTGTCTGCATTGGTAGAGGCATGTCTCCATAAGGAGTTATATCCACGTATCTCCCCCTCCAACCACTGGTCCCAGAGAGTTGAACCACTCGTGTGCTCGAACCATTTTTAATAAATGTGAGGAACTCACTGTATTAGACCTTGGGTGTAATATCCTTCATTAACTTGGATTAGGAAAATGAGGAAAGTTTCTTAATTCAATTCAGAAATTTGTATGCTTGTGATAACTTAACAAAGTCATGGTTATTAGGAATGCTGTTATTTTGTCATTTTTATTTGTCAGTTGATAAGTTGTGGGACACTGCAAGCCTTAAAAATCAAACTTTCACGTATTCTTACTATTCCTAAACTCTGTAATCTCTTCTCCATTTTACAGCCAAATTACTTGAAAAAAGGCATTTTATTATCTTTCATTGCTTTTTTCTTTTCTCAATTCCTTGCTGTCCATCTTGTGATTTCTCTTAATTGAAATTATTCTTTCCCAAATTACCATTTCTCTAACAATTTCCAAATTTCTGTCTGTTTTTTTAGTCTTTGTTTCTTGGCATATTGATTGCATTTGAAATGGTTAATCATTGCCTCTTCTTATTACCCTTTTCTGTATTTTTGTAATGCTTCTCATTTTCTTCCTACTTCTCTGACTGTTTCTCAGTCTTTTCATGTGATCACCTGATTATTATTCTTGTCTGTCTTCCAAATATGAACAGCACATTTCATTAAGATATATATACTAAGGGAATTTGCTTTTATATTCAAGGGTGAACTTTTTTTGCATTCTTGTAAAGGGTAAAAGCTAAATTTACTTAGTAAACAAACCAAAGAAACTTAAAATTTACTACACTTAATCTTAAAAAATTAACAACAAAAATTGCTTTAAAAGTCAAACAATAAATAAGAGAAAAAATATCAAAAAGAGAACAGAAGAAAGATTAGAAGGGCATGCAAACTGTTAGGGAAGTATGGGAAGAAACTTGTTAAATTTGAAATATACCTTAAAAAACAACGTAGAGATCTATGTAGTAACTCAGTCTCTCATGAAGTTTTTAAAAATTCTTTTTTGTTTATGTTTATTGATATTAATCAAGTTCCAAAAGAAAAAAATGAATAACCAATTTTTGCTATAGTGATAATCTTTACCTTTTCTGCAATTTGCAGTTTTAGTGGGCCAGTTTTAGTGAGTTGCCAAAAGCATTAAAAGGTTAAGTATTTTGCCCATAGTCATATCTTCAGTATGTGTCAGAGGTAGGATCGGAATCAACATCTTCCTGATTTTGTGTCCACTTTGCCCATCATGCCATGTTGTCTCTAGGGATAGTTAAGCTAACTTGATAATGAACTACCTCAGATTAACCAAAATAGATCATAGTTATCTTCCTCTTAGAGAGATTGGTAGGAAACAAAGGATTTACATTCCTTAATCACATTGCTGTAATTAAGTGACAAAGTCATTTCTTGTTTATCATAGAAAATGATGAATAATTCAGACTGTTTTGAGGATATTATGCGTCTTGGTTTTTTTTTTGTTTGTTACTTGTTTTAGTTTTAAAAGTTCTTTTTATATAACTGATTTGTAAAAAATAGTCTACAGATAAGAGTCTACAGATAAGAGATCTCTGTTCTACTGGTAAGTTAACAGCATTGTTGACAGACTATACTTTTTTTACCCTGTGCTTGCATTAAAAATGCTCTTTCACAGGACTTGTAATAAATGATAGTTATCATTCTTAAGCTATGATGCTCAGAACTGATCACAATATTTAACATTTGCTTTCCCTAGAGCAAGTATATAATTTCCTTGTGCCTCTCTTAATTCAAACTAATAATATTATTGTTTGAGTCATAATATTGCTGACATGAATTGAATTTGCAGTGCACCAAAACCTACGAGATCTTTTTTCAGACAAATTACTGTCTAACAATGACTAATTCTTAAGTCATTTTGATTCTGGATTTGGATTCACTGGCTTATGTTTTTTCCATTTGTGTGTATGTGTGTACGTGTGTACATATATATATATATATATATATATATATATATATATATATATATATATATATATATAATATTTTAATTTTCCAACCTTTCTTTATTTTTTATGACTAAATTTAATGATAGTGTTAACCTTTGAATATGTGATATCTTTCCTCCATGAGCTTCTGGTAATTTAACAGACATTTTTTCCTTTTGGTTGAAATTTCAAATGTGAATTTTTTTTTTTCAGAAATTTTACTATTTATTTAGAACTTTTAATTTTTTATAATGAAAATTTGAATAATAAAATTTTAAAATAATAACTGGCAAGTATTTCCTGTGAATAGTAATAAAATATTTTTTCTTTTGCTGAAATTCCAGAAATTCTAATGTTGCTGTTTTTTAATCCATCTTTCAGATATGGCAACTGAATGAATAAATGAAATAAAAACAATTCATTAAACACTTACTGTGTCTTGTACACTATCCTAACTGCTGGAAATACAAAAAAAAAGGGTAGTTTTCTGCCCTCAGGTTGCTTATGTTTTCATAGTGAAGTGATAGCCAGTGGAAGGGAATCTTGACCTGAGTATTGTGCCACAATTTCCTTTTATTGTCTTGTCTCAGTTTCCTTAAATTGTTATGCCTCAATCCTCCTGCAATCCCCCCTCCCCCCTTTCCTGACCATTAGACTGAGATAATTAGGGATATGGAGATCTGGCCACTCTGGCATTCCAAGAGTCATAAATTGTAAATGTATAATCCCAAATAAGGGGGAATTAAATTTTCCTGGCTCCTAAGTCTTCCTAAATTATCAAGAATTTGTGGTCCTACCCCCCACCCTGTCAGAACCGGATTGATGGTCCGTCCTTGGAAATTCCCACCTTTTACCAATGTTCAGACTCCACCCCTTGCCTACCCTGATCTATGGAAACACATATAATTCACTGGAATCTCACATTCGATGCTGATGCTGAATGCTTTAAGACATCAGCCCTGGAACCAAAATGGATCCTTTGGTCCCAGAAAATCTCTCCCTCTCAGAAATCCAAATAAAAGATTAAAAATTCTTTAATTTCTATCTTGTCTCAGTTTCTCTTCCATTACATAGGAAATGGAGAGGTGAATAGGGAGATGAAGTAAAGTGCCTTATTAGAAGTAGTGATATTTCTTTTGACTACTTTGACCAAAGAATAAATTAGGAGGAAATGGGGAGTTTGTAATAGCAATATGCCCAGTGTTGGGCAGATAATAAGAAGACCTGGTAGGATATCATATAAGATTAAGTATGGTCAAGAATTTGGATTAAAATTGTTCTCATCTTTACTTTTTTCAATGAATCTTTGAAAATTATTGGAAATATGCTATCATTACATTTTCAGGTTCTTTCAGTGGTCTGAGGTATTAATTTGTTTTGTCCCCAGAGGTAGTGTGTTAATTTGTATTTAGATAATAAGTAGATGACTGAGCTCTGAGATAATTGTTCTAAAGATGAGTTGATTAACATCCTTAAGGTCTAGAGACCTGGATCTTGGATCATCAAGTTGCAGAAGTCCATGTCTGTCATGGCACAGATATTTGTTCCAGTGGGAAAAAAAACAGAAAAGTGTCACTTGGCATATTATCATATCACTAGTCTTGGGATTCTGCTTTGTCATAAATATTATCTACATTATTTTTTCAGCCTATTTCCAAATCATTTATGTATGGTTTCAGCTTCTACTTTATTGCTTTGCCATTTTGACTTCTAATAACCTAACTCCCTTCTAGTTTTACTTAGTGGTTTATAAGTTTACTATTATTCTATGTTATACTTGTTCTCATTTATTTCTTTAATAAATATTCAGTTCTAGTCTTGTTTCCTCTTAAGATTTCTTTTAATAGTGTTATAGTCTCTAGTCTTGGAAGACACCTTTAAAGGGAGGGCATATAGTCCAAACTTTTTATTGTATGGTTAAAAAAAAAAATTAGTCACAAGAGAAGTTATATAACTTGCCTGTAAGTAAACTGAGATCTTCTTTCTTCAAATTCAGTGTTATTTTTGGGACCCCTTTTAATTTCACTTTTGTTTTTTTTTTTTTAAATTTTAACTTCTTTTAAATCTTTGGATATTATTAGTCATCTAGCTAAAGAGACCTTGGGATTTCATGCGTTATTCTCTTTTACTTTTGACTGATATATCTCAGAATTTCTTCTTTACTTTAGATTTTTTTCCATTTGTTTATCTTTTTTGATATGATTTCGTTTTCTTGTGTAATTTTTTTTGACAATTATATTTTAATCTTTCTATTCTCATTTTCCAGTGGCTTTTTGTGCATCTCTCACAATACCATCATCTTGGAAGTCCTGTTTACAGTATTATCATTGATAATAACAGCATATTTTATTTTTTAATTTGATAGCTTGGAGGAATTATTGTACAAGTCAACATAGCTGAGCACTCTACAATTATTACATTTATGGATTATCATGATGGATCTGCTACATTCCTTTTAATAAATCATACCAAGGATGAAATTGTTGAATATAAACAAAGGTAAGTTATTCATAAATATAGGGGTTGTCTAGTTTGTCACAAAAGACAATGAATCTATTATAATAAATTCCTTTAAGTTTTAAGTGGGATTTTTAATTAATGATGGATCATAGATTAAATGAAAGGAAAATTAGATTGATAAGTAACTGCAAAATTCAATTCAGTTGATTTTCATTACATATCTATTTTATACAAGACTATTTTTGGGTATACAGAAAGAGAAATGAAACAGTTCCTGCCCTCAAGAAGTTTACATTCTTCTATAAACAAAACAATACAGTTTTTAGCCCTGTGAAAAGTTGGCTTATAGCTGCTCCTTGGAGAAGCAAATAAAGCATGTAAAGTTTTATTGTATCTTCACAGGCAACAAGGAACATTTTTAATGAGAGAGTTATCTCTGAATGTAATGCTTATAAGCCTTTATAGTAATACCACCATTAAAATAATTGCAGTTTACATCCATCTATATCCATATGACTATGAAGAAATAGAGAAGTTGTACAAAGATCTTGTTAAACTCTTGATTTAAGATCAAAGGTAGAGATAAGTGAGGATAGAGAAAATGTGCATCAGAAGTGCAAGGAATGAGAAAGGCCAAAAACAAAAGTTATACAGAAACCTCACACTGAGACAACTAGTGTCTTTTAGAAAAGGACTTGAAGGTATTGGGCACAGAAAATGCCAAATAACATCACACAAAAAATTGGAATTGATCATATTTTAACACATAAATTACTTTTTCTTAATACGTTGAATCAGGCTATGTGTAGCTGACCAATTTTTTAGAGCATTTATCAGCCAGTTTGCTCTATTTAAATGAGTTGTTGATAATAAAAAACTGAATGTAGGTAGAAAAAAATGACATTGACAGCAATGATGAAAAAAGCTTTAAAAAGCCTCCTAGTTAGGGATTAGATTATATAATTGTCCAAGATGAGAGAAATGAAAGAGGAGCAATTTATAATATTAATTTCTTTGTATAGTTTTAAAATTCATTTTGGAATTAAATACATGGAGAGAGAAAAAAGAACATTTCCATGTACACAAAACATAACAAAAAAAGAGGATTTACTATAAAGTACATAACTTTATATTTCACACTGTTATTTGGGAAAAAAAACTATAGAGGTATTATACATTGTTTTCAAAGCTATTCTGCTTTCTGTGGTTCCTTCTGAAATGTCTTTTACTTCTTTCTCTCTCCACCCTGTCTCTGAAAGTAGGTAGCATCATCTTTTTGGTCCTTTTTAGTTGATTTGAGTATGTGTAATACTCAAAATGACTTAGTTACTCAAAGCTGTTCTTAAAATAGTGCTGTTATTGTGTACAACATTCTCTTGGTTCTGCTTGTTTTACTCTTCATTGTTTCATGCAAACCTTTCCATGTTTGTCTAAGACAAACAAATTTATTTTTTATAGCACAGTAGAATTCCCTTATACTCATAAACCACAGCTTGTTTAGCCATTCCTCATTTGACAGGAGGAATTTCCTGCAATTTCCAGTTTTTCTGCCATCACAGAAAGAGCTGCTATTAAATATTCTAGAAAATAAGGATTTTTTCCCTTTTCCTTCACATCATCTTGTGCAGAACTAATAGTGATATTGCTCGTCCAAAAGTATACACAACTTTATAATTTGTTGGACATAATTCCAAATTGCTCTCCAAGATGAGAAGTAATAAGAAATTGTAGCAAATGTCTTCAATTTTTAGGTTAATTATGACAAGAGGTCCTTAAGCTAAGACTATGAAAATGAAATTGCCTTAGTAAACTTGAAGAGAAAAAAGAAAGTTTGCAATTATAGCTATGAATAAAAGAAAATTGATCAAAGAGAAGTCAACAAGCTTTTATCATCTCTGTTGTGTGCTAGAAACTACTAAGCCCAGGGGCTTAAAATTTTTAAATAATAATAATAGATCTGAACTCACAATCTGATAGGGGAAGAAAATTTGCAAAAAACTTGCACAAAAAAAAAGATGTGTATTGGCTAAATTGGAGATTACCTAAGAGAAAAAGATAAAAGATTAGGCAAAATTGAGACAGGCTTCTTGCAGAAGTAAGAAATTTGGCTGACATTTGTAGGAAGTCAGAAGGCAGTAATAAAGTGGGTGAAATTCCTAGGCATGGGGAATAGTGGTCATGAAAAGTGTATTTTGCAAGGATCCCAGTGCCATTTGTTCATGACTGTGGAAGAGAGTAAGGTGTATGAAGACTATAAATGTATGAAGAAGTTTAAAAACCAACCATAACACTTAATTTTGAACCTCGAGATACTAGAGAATCCTCAGACTTTGTTTAATGAGGGCATTATTTTTTAAATTCATTTTAATATTGTGGCCAGCTATTAAACTTTCATTTGTTTTTCTCTTCATTTCTGACTAGTCAGCATTTTGATGTCTTTTATATTTTCTATTTGTTAGTTATACCATTCTGTACACGTATTTCTTTTTGTAGGATCATCTTTCCATTTTATCAGTCATTTTGAAATATTTTCTGGTCTTTCAGAGAAGTCCAGCATAATTTGCAACTTTCATGATTGTTTACTTGGTTTGTTTGTAATTATAGAATTTGGCTGTGGTTCTGAAGTCTTTCATTCATTCCCTCAATCCTGATATCCAGCCATTGGGAAAAAAAAAAAATTACAATAGGGAGAGTTACGAATTTGGGGTCAGAGCATCAGGTTTCAATGCTTGGCTTTTTCACTTCCTTTGTGACCTTGGGTAAATTACTTATGAAAACTGAGACTCAGAGAATTAATCTGCAAAATGGTTGGGTAATAGATGACCTCTAAAGGTAAGTAGGTAGACTGAAATGGTCCTCCTGGTTAGGATTGAGTCAAATCTGAATCTATTGTGACCCTGGAATCACAAAGCCATCTGCACTTTCCTCAGCTGTACAATGGTAATAATAATAGCAGCTTCCTCACAAAGTTGTGAGCATCAAATGAGATAATATTTTTGAAATACTTAGCATGGTACTATGACAATCAACTAATTCTCTCTTATAAATCTAAATAAATAAATAAATAATTGTTGCATTAGGATCCAGAAACCATCCAGTGTAGGAGTCTCTCTTAGAGATTTACTGAGGCCGAGATCTAATCAGACAGTATTCCTGCTCATTGTATTTGTTCTGACAGGTTAGGGTGGGATTGATTCTTCCTATTATCAATTATCAAGGCAGGTGACAAAAATTAATGTCTCTTTGACCAAGATTTGAGTGACTTTCATGTGATCCATTTTAATATAACCCATATCTCTCAGTTAACCAGTTTGATTACTACTCCTTGGGAACACCTCCTCTTTGAAAGCCACATAAGTGTGAATCCACTTCCATTAAGGGTCTTTGGTTTGAGAGATGGCCAAATGACTATCCTTTATTTTATTAATAAAATAATTAAAACTACACAGAAAGTATGACTCAAAACTTTAATCATCACAGTTTTAGGCACATAGTAGATAGATACTCTGTTCTCCCTTTACATTCTAAATTTTTGTTACTGTTTTCATTTCTTTGCGTGATCATGTCTTCTGATTTCACTGCCTTTGCCACCAAAATATCAAATAAAAGTTTCATAAAACAAGGAATATTATGCTGTATGTGTATATATATCACTGATGGTTCATTCTGTTCATTTGTTAGTGTTCAGAATCTTGCTGTCTGGTAAATAAATGGTCTCCAGTACTTAAAGCATTTCTTAAGGTAACAGTTTCCTTTGCCATCTTGTTTACAGTAAACATTACAAATATTTTCCCTACTACAAAGATAACCTTATATACCTCAATATGAGTTATTTTACAGTAAAAATTAACCAATTAGTGATAATGAAAATATCAATTTAAGTAAATTGCATTTCAAGTACTTAAATTCTTATATGTTATTTTTATTGTGTATTTTAGTTGTCTAACAGAAATGGAAGACATGCTTCCTCCTGGTAAAGCAGCCTTGTATACTTGGAGTGATCCCATAGGCTGTAGAAAACTGACTTGGAAATGTGGAAAGAGTCGCGGTGAAGTAACCCAAAAAGATGTATGTATTTTGATTGGAGTTTACAATTGTAACCGATTGAGATTTCTTCTTTGGCTCAGAGTAAAATAGACATACTTTGACCATAGACAAACTTATAATCTATCGGGAACTCTTGTTAATTTATGAATAATGCAGGGACCAGGTGAGTTTTAAAACAATTCCCAATTTTGAAAGTTAATATTTCAATATTTTAAAACTAATTTCTTTATTCAATGTTACATATATTCCAACTTTTTCATTGCCATAATAGAGTATTCTTTAACAAAGAATAATAGTTTAGCAAGTTAAATTCCTCAATAAAATTTAGTTTTAACTAGTAAGTATTTGATGTTTGCAAAAGTTTTGTTTGCAGTTCTACATCCACAATAATGCCATATATTTTAAAAATCATGATACGAGGTTGTCAGGTATTATACAACTTTCAGGTTACAGTCATTTATTGGTCTTTCCTAAAGAG